>NW_026067977.1:5185347-5213456 GCF_014885135.2 Alexandromys fortis
TTTTTCTCTCTCTCTCTCTCTCTCTCTCTCTCTCTCTCTCTCTCTCTCTCTCTCTCTCTCTCTCTCTCTCTCTCTCTCACTACATAGCCCTGGATGATCTGACATTCACTGTATAGGGCAGGCTGGCCTTGAGCTCACAGAGATCTTCCTGTCTGACCACCAAATGCTGGGATTAATGGCGCTACTTAAAAAAAAAAAAAGTACTAATGACTTTATGCTCCCTTCCACTTTAACAGGGCTAGGCCATGGAAATGTTAGTGAATTCCTCACTGATATCTTTGAAAGTAGCTGGGATATGGAAAGTCATAAGCAACATCCTTGCCCAAGACTTAAAACCAGCATGGAGTAATGATGACCGTTGGGAAGCCGTATTTCATTTCAGATTCTCTGTCTTTGTAGGAGCTGGACACACCATTTAGACTCTATGGACTGACCATGAACCCCTTAATCTACAACATCACAAGAGTAGTCATCCTTTCTGCTGTCTCAGGAGTCATAAGTGATCTTCTAGGATTCAACATAAGAGTACGTGTAGTCACTTCTCCGTAGCTTTTTGTCTTTGAAAGTACTATATGTGCGTCCATGGAACCAGCTCTTGACGACATTGGACGGGGGCTTTGCAGGTTTTTCTGCTTAACTTTTCTGATTTCACAAAAGTAGTGTGGTCTTGGGGGACATGTTACTGTGATCTGGGGAAATACAGGAATGACTGAAAACCTGCAGAGCATTAGCTGCAGGGATCCAGTTTTGATTGTGGAAGTATTTGTCTCCTTTAGAATTGCTATTTATTTCTTTCCCTATATATTGGTTCTTATGGGAATCAGTTTGGAAGTTCCTTTAAAAATGAAAAACGGAACTACCATATGATCCAACTATTTTAATGCTGGACGTATAACCAGAGAAGTCCATTCACTACCACAGAGATCTTTGCACCTCATCTTTATTGCCTCTTGTGTTCACTGTAGCAAAGAAGTGGAAGTGAATGGATAATGAAAATCTGGTACACATATATAATGAAATAGTGTTCAGCTCTAGAAAAATGAAATCATAAAATACTGCAGGAAAATGGATGGACATAGAATGTATAATATTAAGTGAGGTTACACAATCTCAGAAATAAAAACTCTGCACGTTTTCTTTCTTGTGGATACTAGCCTCAGATCTATGCATGGATACATGTGTACAGATGTACTGCAAGTACAGTACACGAGGTGCAAAGAAGAGTAGGTAAATACTAGGTGATGGAGGACAGGACACGAAGGTCGTAAAGCTAGTAGTTTTACTAGTATTGGCTTTGTAATGAGCCTTTGTGTATGATGGATAAGTGCATAAAAATACAGTCGAGGGAGTCGAAGAGATGGCTCAGCAGTTAAGAGCACTAGTTCAGTTCTTGGTACCCACATGATGGTTCATACCCATCTATATAACTCCAGTTCCGAGGGATCTGACACCTCTTCTGATCTTGGTCAGGCATGCAGTAGTACACATACATACATGCAGGCAAAACACAAACATAAAATTAAATCTTTGAAGTGAAAGTGAAAAATTCAAAACCAGAATTGATAGTGAAAGTGTATAGTCCTGTGTGATAACACCGCAGCTGGGTTCGGCAGTTCTGACTGTACAGAAGTTTACTGAGATGTGGGAGCTTTGCATCTGCTAAACTTGTTGTATGGTGTTTATTTGCAAATTCTTTATAATAAATTGTTAATTAAACAGTAAAATGGTTCTTGGTTCATGGTCATAAGAATATATATATATAATGTCTTATCTATTTGTCTTACAGCTAACTGGGTGGTCTTTTTTAAATTTTTCTTTTCGCAGCTGTGGAAAATTAAGTCCTAAGCTGAGTTGTGTACCTGGACTCTTCTGGCTGCTGTCACTCACTGCTTGCCCACTGAGGACAAAAATGGTTTACTTGAACCAGTGACCCCACCTGCTGGCTGACGTGCACAAGCCTCTCTGCTCTGGCAAGCCTATCGAATGGAGTTTCCAGCGGGGCACAACCTTTCCCTGGGCATGTGTGCTAAAACCTGCACTTTCACGGTTCTCAAGCAATGTGAACAGTCAGCAAACTAAAGCCTGCCTGACAGTGACACGGACCTTCTGTGTCAGGACATGTGTGCTGGACCTCCAGTATTGTGCTAGTTATATTTACTGGAAATAGGCTTTTGGGTAACCATGGCAGATGCCCAGAGCATGAAGCAAGTATCTTTTATTGGAAATATGCAAATTCAGTACTTTTCTAATATAGTCTATGGATTGGAGATTTCTCTATCAAAGAGAGACAAACTATTTTAGGTTAAATCCAAATAAAAGAACTTTACTGGAGAATTTCAGTTTCTAGACTTTTTGCAGGGTGGGTGGAGAAATAAAATAACCTTCTAAGCTGAATTTCTGTTCATTTGTAGATAAATTTTAATTTATGATTTTAAGCCTGTAACGTGGTGAAGTCATGCATACTCATGAGTAATGCAGCCATGCCCACTGGATAGCATGGTTTCTCTAACGGTTTGTCTGTTGTGCAAGTCACATATCCAGCCTTTAGTACAATTTCAGGTCCTTAGTGACTAATGATCGCCACACCGTGCCTTGGATGTAGGTTTTCTTACGAGCATTTCATTATGCACGAGTCTCCTAATGGAAACACCAGCATGCTTGCTCGTGAAGCTCTCTGCTTTGAAGAATTTCTTGGGGAAGACTGGAAGTGTGAACATCTTAATGGTAAGATTTTGTGGAAATTGGTCATCTCCTGTACTACATTTATATCATAGGATTTAGTACACAATTTTTATATCTCTTTATGTGTATAGGTGTTTGTTGGCCTTTGTGTATATTTGTGCACTGTGTGCATGTCTGATGCCCGAGGCAAGAAAAAGGCATTGGGTCCCCTGGTAACAACAATGGTTATGAGCTGCCATGTTGGTGCTAAAGATTGAATCCAGGTCCTCTAAGCCATCCCTCCTGTCTTGGTTACATACTGTGTATGCAGGGAAATAGATGAACTTACAGATGAGCTTCCCAAGACCCTACAGATTGTACAGATCACTGTTCACATCTTTGCCCCTGCTACTAAGTATCTCAATTTCCTCACCATTTAAGTAGGCATAATAACTACTTAATGAGGTTGTTCTGTTTTAATGAGATTATATAAGTTCCTTAGCACCATGTAAAATATTTAGCTGATAATTGCACTGTAATTATTACTAGCTATACCCTTTATAAATCTGATAGTCATAACTGTGAAGACACAAATATACATATTGGGTCAGCAAGAATACTCAACCATCCCAAATGCTAGACATTTTTTTAGCCAAAGTTCCATTGATCTGTGTGTACACGTGCATGTGTCTGTATGTTCACATATGTTTGTGTATGTATGCATATATAGAGGTCAGTAAAGAAAATCTGGTGTCCTTAAAAAATCCCAGCTGGTTCCTTTGAAGCAGGGTCTCCTGAACGTGGTTTGTGTTCTTTGAGCCAGGCTGGAAGCCAAAGCCAAACAGATCCTCCAGTTACTATTCCCTCTGGGAACTGAATTCTGGTCTTCATTATTGTGTGCAAAGTTGCTCCTGACTGCTGAGCTGTATTTCTAGGGGCTGTGATTCTTGAAGCCGATCTAGACTCTCAGGCCTCAACAAACAGCTCACAGAAAGTGGCTGATCATTTTCTATAAGGAAAAATGGTTTCAAATTTAAGATTTAGGTTTTGCGCTGGGCGGTGGTGGCACACGCCTTTAATTCCAGCACTTGGAAGGCAGAGGCAGGAGGATCTCTGTGAGTTCGAGACCAGCCTGGTCTACAAGAGCTAGTTCCAGGACAGGCTCCAAAACCACAGAGAAACCCTGTCTCGAAAAAAAAAAAAAAAAGATTTAGGTTTTGCAGAGTTTGGTTGTTTTTAACTTGGAACTTTTACAGTGTATTCTAGTCCTTTACCTTGAGGGTTAGCGTGGACTATGTTTTGATAGTGTGTAAAAGACTTGTGTTTCAGGTGGGTAAACTTATATACAAAGGCAATTATTATTTATCCATATTGGAATTATTTGTCACTCATTCACCTGCCTTATATTGTCACCAAATCTGAATAATTATCTTCAGATCACTTCATGCTTCTGTCCCCATTGCCACCCACTCTAATTTGACATCAGGAGTCCGAGGCAGGCGGATCTCTGGGAGTTTGAGGCCAACCTGGTCTACAGAGTTAGTTCCAGAATAGTCAAGGCTTCTACCAGCTTCTTTTGGAGGCTCATTATGATTAAGTGTTTGTACTACCAGCGTTCAGCTAAAACTGGGCTACCCTCTGCATGTCCCTGAGCTCTCCTCCTCTCTGAGCAATTGTGTTCTCTCTGGTGCTGGTTCCTTCAGGGGTTACCTTCCCTGTGTGGTTGACTTTCATCTCTACATTGCAGCCCAGAGGCTGCTCGTAGACAGTCTTGGGGCTCTCCTTGTTGTTGTTGTTTTTTTTTGTTTGTTTGTTTTTGTTTTTTTTTTGAGACAGGGTTTCTCTGTAGCTTTGAAGCCTGTCCTAAAACTAGCTCTTGTAGACCAGGCTGGTCTCGAACTCACAGAGATCCGCCTGCCTCTGCCTCCCGAGTGCTGGGATTAAAGGCGTGTGCCACCACCGCTGTTGTCATGTGCGCCCTTACCTAACATCTGCTATTAAAACTTTTTCTATTATTTTTAAAGAGAGACATTTCCCTTACCTTAGTAAATGGTACAGTGCTGATTCTGCTGCTAAATGTTTAATCTAGTTCTGCCTTGTGATTTGAATGATGTCGTGCTTAGTCTTTTGAATACTCGTCCACAATTGGTGGCACTGTTTGGAGAGGCTTAGCAGGTGTGCCCTAGCTAGAGGAAGTGTGTCACTGGAGACCAGCTTTGAGAACTAAGACTCTTACCATTTTAGTTCATGCTCTCTGCTTCCTGCTTGCAACTCAAGATGTGAGCTCTTAGCTTTTGCTCCAGCAGGCTTGCCTGCTGCCTCTGCTCCACCATCATGGACTCGTAACTCTCTGGAACTGTAAGTTCAAACAAACTTTCTTTGTGGATTGCCTTGGCGTATGTCTTGGTTTTCACTGCTACTAGCGAAGCCTCCTTTAGACTCACCTGGGCTGTTCTGCTCTGCTGGGTTTCCATTGTAGCTGAAAAGTTGATTTTTCACAGCTGCATGAATGAACTGAAAATATGGAAATTCTTACACTGTGATCCATATTAAACGCTGTAGTTTCCTGTGTGACCTCCAAGGCCCTCCTGTGTCGGTGCTGCATTCCTTTACAGTTTGACATCCTCTGCCTCACCTCACCCACGCTGCCTTCCACACCATCCCATGCTCTGTCTTTCTTGTGCAGTAATCAGTGTTTTGTTGACACCTGTGTATTATCTAGTGACTTAGACTTTGATTTCCCCAAAGGGCTAAGATTTTGGTAATACTACATTATTGACAAATAAAACCAAGATGTAGAATTATCTGGTAGAAAAAGTCTAAATCTCATACTCGAAAATATGGACACAGCCTTATTTACTTAATTTCATATCCTGTAGATAAATGCCCATTTTATACTATGCACATTAAAGCCAATTAATTAATTAATTGTAGCAGTATCTATCAAAGAATAAGAAACTTACCTACTGATTTGGACTTTAAATCTATTTCACTGGGGTTATCATCCTTCCTAAAACTGCTATGGAGATATAATCTATAAACCTAGACATGTTATGGTCACAACTATAAACTAAATATTGAAAAGATAAATAAAATAACCATGGGCTTGCCTAACTGGGATATAGTTTTCTCCACTTTTCAACCAGAGAAATTCTAAAGAACAGGATGTCTCAAATGTGTCAGTTTATGGGTTCAAGCTTTTTGTTCATTGGTGAAAACCATGCAAGGTGAATCAACCTTATTTTAAATTAATCAAACTGAAAGCTTTGAAGAATTTAAATCAACATATTCTTAATAGGTCAGCTGGGTCTTGTTCCCAAACATGGTGATTTGGGAATTCATTAATTTACACACACATGGACTAGTCTGATTTAAGTGATCTGTTTCTTGCAGTCAGTCCCTGGAGCCTCTTCTGAGTGATGAAATTTGAACACAAACATGCAGTGGAATACTTTTCCTGCACAACACACACAACTCCGATAAGGTAGCACGCAGGTTAACTAGCGATTGTTCTAAGTATAAAGTAAGTTTCTTGGTTTTTAAATTTTTTTTAAATTTGTTTTTTTTCTTTTTGACTTTAATGTCCATATTTTAGAGCATGAAATAATACTTTTTCTACTAGATACAATTCTTTATAAGCATTCATATGCTCCTTCATATTTAATGCTGTTTATATGCATAGAGACCAAGTAGCTTTGAACAGGTTCAGCTTCTATGTCAGTGCCCTAGAGAACTTATAGCCTGTCAAGTTTGTAGATGTGTCAGACGATTTCCGCTAACTAAAGATGGTAGACTTTCCAAATAAATGTATCTTGCTATTTATAAAATTGGTTGCATTTAGGTGCGAGGCACGCAAAGACACAGTTGCTCTGATGCATTCCCACTCTGGAGTGGACTGTATTTCAGTCAAGTTATGCAGATGTTCTTTGGTTGTACAGTCATGCAGTAGGCTCAGCTCCAGTCTACATCTTTGTGGCGGTCACTAGGCAGAACTTACTCAAGCTCTTGTGTGCCTTCAATACTTTTGGTAAGAAATGGAAATATAAATGTCTGTCCAGATGTGTGCAAAGCATTTGGCTTCATATTTCTGCTTTTTAATTTATGTGAATGCACACACAGAGTGCATCAAGGGCACCTTAATGGATTTGGTTCTCTCCTACCATAGTTCTGGCGATGGAAGGGTTGGTGGCAGGTGCTCTTACCTGCTGAGCCATTTCGCTGCCCCAGTTTCCTTTAAATGAAGGTATTCTCATGTAAAAACAAGAAGCCAAATGCTTCTTGTTTGGTCCAAGACTCTTGATGGAGGAGCTGACACTGCTCAGAGCTGCTTAGCTAAGGTACTGGAGCTGTCAGAAGGCAGTGCTGTGGGGCTGCAGCGGCCCTGCCTGGTAACAGTCTTCACAGAACATCATAGCAACTGCTTTAGCAGCTTTTGCTCTGACACATTTCCATTATTTTCACGTGGGTCTGGAAATAGAACTAGATTTTATTTTTAGTGTGAGGTCATGCAATTATAGGAATTTTTCTCCTGAACAGTATTAATAAACCAGAGTTTTGAAATAGGATTTAACACACACATGAAGTGAAATGAAATCAAATCCAGATACTTAATTCTAAAAGTAAGTTTAAAATAAATAAAATGTTTTTAAATAACGTGAATCACCATGGAATTCTGTGAACTTGTGGTAAGTGGTCAGTACTGTTATTACACTATAAATGAATTCCAGTAAGATGAAATGTCTTCTCTAGTAGTGGAGAACGGGGGCATTAAAAAAATGTCTTTGCAATGAAATAATGGTATACAACTTAAGGCTTTCATTCACATATGAAATTCAGTACAGGCAAAGACACATTATTATGTCTTCCCGATTTTAAGACTCTTATGACTCAGATCATGATGGGAACTAAGGTCCGCAAACAGCAATGTTAAGTGATGCTGACAGTTTAAAAAAAAAAAAAACCAGGACATAAGGTTTTTTTTAATATCTATATAAAAAATAACGAGCGATTTACAGATCTTTCTCTAATCAGAACCTCAAGTGTATATATAAAGGTACTGTACATATATAAACATTTACAGCCAGGACATCCATATTTGCTCAGCATTCCAAGACCACATGGCTAAGTCAGTATATAATCAATACAGTGACAGGTTACTTAGGAAGAGCCACATCAGACTGACAACATATGACATCAAAGTTATGTCACAGTTAACAATAAAAATAGGATTTGTGTCACTAATTGTGGACTATAGGGAAAATAAATCATTTCTGTGTCACTAAATTCTTAGCATTTATCAAGCCTCCTAATTTTGCTCTATTCAAGTATATATCATAGATGGGTAGATATAGTTCTGGGTGGAAGCATGTGTTTCCTACAGGGGTCAGTACAGTTGGTCACAGTGGAGTTTGTCAGACTCACGGGGTAACAGAATGAGTGTTCAAATACTCCATAAGTAGACAGTTTTGGTCTGAGAAATGTCTGTATTTATAGATGCTTCTGAATGCTGTTTCAGGGAACCTAACTAACATCCTGATCTATTGCATGAGGTTAAAAATTGTCTCCAACTTTCAGCAAACAGTTTTTCTTAGAAAAGCTTTTCCTGTTTTTAGTTAATTAGCTAAAAATTAAAGTTCCACCACACAGTCTATACTGTATTAGTCTTGACTTGCTGCAGAAGCCCAATGCAGGCTCTGCTTCTAAATTCTTAAAACTCATGTATCTGCCCCCAAACGAGCTTCTCTATGCCACGGGAGCTGGTACTTCGTCTGGCTGTAGCACTGGCTTCATGACTAAGTCTCTCACAATGATCTATATATTTTGGCTTTCCAATAATGTATTAGAGACTAATAATTAATAGTCAAGATATCCAGATATAGTAATTTTTCTTTGAAGAGAAATGGTATTTCTACATGCTTCTGCACTTCTCTCATTACTGCAGGTGGTCTGAGAAACTCTTTATACTACATTAGGGTTGGCTAACATGGCAGGAGTTTGTTCATTCTGTTGCTTAGTCTTTCTCATTTTGAGCATTCAATTGTAAGGAATATCTTTAGCAGTTACTTGAAATACCTTAGCCATAAAAAAGCATCTTTAATATTTGACCTTTCCTGTAACATAGTGATGTTTCTTAGTTGCACTTTTAAAGTAGACGGGCAGAAGCTGTGAGAAGAGGCCAAGTGCCAACTTTAATGATCAGCTAACAATTTCTTCCTCTGCAAGGACTCAGATATTTCTCTCTGTAAACATGCAACATGCTATTGAAAATATCTTCAAGCCAAACTGAACTGTTTGACGACTGGAAATAGCAGAATGGGAAGGGTAAAACAGACATGATACAGAGATAACTTGGCACAAATACAAAGTGAGCTGTGACCACACTAAGATCATGTCATTGCTGAGCGGGTGGCCTGAGCAGGGCGTGGCAGAGGAGCCCATGGGTGCAGCTCCTTCCTGAGCATGAGGAAGGGCAGCCAGCAAGGGCCAGGTGGGACTTAGCAATCTCAGAAGCCCTTCATGCAGCCTGGCTAACTTGATACTCCAATTAGATATTGAAGACTTTCTGGGGAAAAAACACACCTCTCCCCTTTAAGAGAATGCTGTGTTATAGTAAAAGATAACAACTTAAATTTTCTTTGAATTATACAAAAGGTCACAGCTGTTTATCAGTCATGCCAATGGTGCCTGTGATTTTATTTGCACGTGGCACCCTCCAGGGCCCTGGAGTGATGGGTGCTTTCTTGACTGGAGAGCTGTTTTCAGGTGTGCTCCCTGCACGCTCCTTGCACTTGTCAGTGGCCTCTGGATCTTTCTGTTTGTCATCTCCTGATTTATTTAACATCACCTTCTCTTCAGGTTCCTGCTTGAGCTTCTTTGCTGAGATCTGGACGTTTTCTCCTGCGGTTGGCTTCTTTCCTTTCTCCTTCTCACACACTGCCCTACTAGCAGTGTTGCTAGTCTTTTTCGATGAAAGAGATGCTTCATCAATTTTATGGCCCTTTTTCTCTGGAGACCTCGTTCTGTTTTTACCCAGTTGACTCTGCTTTAGATCTTTCCTGATGACACCCGACTTTTCTTTACCATCTGGGAGCTGTTCAGTACTGTCGAAAATATGGCCTGCTGCTCTTTGGCTCCCAACCTCTGGTAATTTGCTCTCAGTGTTTGATGGGCTGCTGCCTCCAATCTTTTGCTGCTTCTTGGGACTAGAAGAGCGACCCCTGCCTTTTCTGCAGGGATCTTGTCCAGAGCCTGCCTTAGTGGTGATCTGACCTTTAGTCTCTCCTTTCCTAGGGCTGAGTGACCGATCTCTAGATTTTCCTTTGGGGTCACTTTTTAGGGGCCTGGCAAACTTTTCCGCATGTTCGTCTGAATGTCGATTGGCTGACTTTTTGGGGCTAGCAGATCTACCTCTTCGTGTGACACCATTTTCTCCTTTTAGTAGACTCTTCTCATGCCCATAACTATTGGGTGGACCCTTCTTACTCACATTTTTCTGGAAAACAATCTGATGCTTTGTTTCAGGCTGGCTTCCATTTAAAGTGCTTTTCTTTTCTGGTGCAGTGTCCTTTAGTTCTTCTGCCTTTTCACATATCTGAACTCTAATCAGAGAGTCTTCGGTTACTGGCACATGAGACTCTTCAAACATGGAAGCAGAATGTGAAGATGGGAGAAGTGGCTGCTGTTCATCATAAATGACATTGGAAGATGAAGGACTATTAATATCCCAATCACCTAAAAAGTGATTGAGTAAAACACAGTTACACTCAACAATTATAAACAGGAACAGTGAATTTTGAACTTTGACAGCCATTTGAGTATGTAACTGGTTACACAGCCCAAGGAGAAGTATGTTACATTGCTTATACATGTTTATGTCACTCTGTATGAGCAGATATAACATAATCTACCCTTTTTTATAAAGGCAGATGCTTGTAGATAATTGTTTCACTTATGTACTGTAAGATGTAATATATGATTTATAAATTAATCATAAATCCAAATAAGATACAAATAATAAAACTGGACCAAAGTAGCTGGTCCAAGAAACTTACTAACTTAACTTAGCTATTATTACTGTTTAAGGATTTGCCAAAATCACTAGTGAAAAAGACCAGACCATAGTAACCCAAATGAGGTTTATGGGCACTGTAAATACTTTTCTTGTTAAGCTGTCCAATTTAATGTCAAAAGGAGACTGAAAAAGTGCAGAAGACAGGAGTAGATGTATTTATTAATAGCATCATTTTAATTAAAAAGAAAAAGAAGTGATTTAAAAGACATGCAAATTTACCAAGTCTTTTTAAGGAAAGACCAAGAAAAGCCCTGAAAGCCTTAATGTTGTTCAGGTTTCACGTAGGAGCACAGACCGGAAGGAGCCAAACCTGAAGAAGGAAGAGAAAAAGCCTAGGACTATGTGAAAACAAACCAGCACAGTTAGCACAGATGTCATGGGCACGTGTGCTGTATGAGCAGATGGTGGAAGGGAACACAGCCAGAGAACACAGCTGGAAGGGACTGCAGGAGCTTATGTCTACATGTGCCCTACAGAAGCTCTGACGGGGGCTGTAGGGAAGACACGCACAAAATGGGTGTTCTAGGATCATGCATCTCAAAGTGAGTTTTAAAACACCGTGACAGTTCAAAACCTCTAATGAAGCCAAGGGCATTTACTATCAGTGCAGGAGTAGAGACATGATCTCAGATTTACCTCCCTGTCCCCAGGTAGTGGGGCTATGGCAACTTAATTTGATAAGTGACTAGAAAAATCTAGTAACTGGCATTCATTAAAATAACATTTATTGGCAATGTGTAATTAGCCAAGGAGGGAATAAAGCTAGGCTATTCTAAAGACATTTGAAATTTTTGCTTCTAATGTTCTCATTTCTTACAAGCATATTTCTCTACAAAAAGCACTCCGTGCTTTCAGATGAGATAAAGACATCCATTCTATTTCAACAAACAACACTGTTTGGAACATCACTTTGCATTATAGTAACGTTCTTTGGTGGTGCTGGTGTCACTTCTGAGTCAGCCAGTAAGATGTCCATGCCCTCCAAAGGGGTATCCCTGTCCTTCTGTCGGGCCCTCCCCAGCATGAGTGTTTAGCTGTTTTGCTTACCATGGTCAGGTATCAAGCCAGTTCCTGGCCTCAAAAGGAGGAGGACTTTATTTCCACCAGCCTGAATGAGCTCAATTGCTCGCGTATGTGTGATGCCTTGTGTAGGTTCGCCATTGATTTCAACAATCTGGTCACCAACCTGGACAAGGAACATTCACAACTGTGTGAAACAGCAATTTTTCATTTCCACATTGTCAACAGAGCCCTTCACCCTGCTAAGCCATTCTTACTTGTGGAATCTTTAACCTAGCAGAGTGCAATTCTGGTGACAGCTGATGGTTGGATAGATAATGGCAATGAGGAGAGACAATGCATGATTTTTATCTACTTCATAAAAATTTCACATGGGAAAGCTTTATGTGGTTACTAATCAGTATCAAGGATCAATTTTTCCTACATGTGTGAGGCCCTGAGACTGATCTCTAGTCTTGGGAAATAAAGAAATTTTTAAAAAATCTAGTTTTCTACCAAAATTTAAAACAATAGAAAAGGTGACATTTCTATATTAACCTAAATAACAGCGTAAAGCAGCATCTAAATGACAACTGTACAGGTCTCAGGTCTTTCAAACACACGCTGGGCAGATGACTGCTCATAACAAGCTTTTCTGAGACTGGCCATTCTTTACACTGCCAGCATATCCTGTACATGTGTGAGGCCTTAGCTAAATGATATACTGGGAGAATGCAGTTCATAAAGCTTTGAGAATACATTATTTAGGTATATGAACACTTATTTAAACCAATTACTGGACTGTATATAGTGATTTAAACACAAAGTAATTTTCTGGGAAACAAAAAACTAGGATTAAATAAGATACCACAATGCTGGTGTCATTTACCAGAAGTATGTATTTTAAAAGAAAACAAAACATATGGGGAAATTTAACAGTAAAGACGTAAGTAAAGATGGTGGCGTGATTTAAGAGCTACATCAAGGTGGCATGCGGCAGAGTATTTATTTTAAAACAAACAATGAGACATTACTGAAAATAAAAACCCAAATATTCCAGATATTGGTAAGATCATAAATAATCCATAAGTAGTAACAGAACAGACTCAAGTTTTGATGGGCTGGAGAGATAGTGGTTAAACTGGGTTCAATTTCCAGCACCCACATGGCAGCTCAAAACCACCTTTAACGCCAGTTCCAGGGGATTTAATGACTTTTTCTAGCCTCTGTGAGCCAGGCAAATACAAGCAAAACACTCAAAAAAAAAAAATTAAAAATGAATCTACAGATACATCCTGACCTGACAGGAAGCTGAGGTCCAGCTATGTGGTTCCTACCATACACAGCTTTAACCTTGTCCTAGGTCAGGGTCTCATTTTCCTCCCCTGTCTCGTGGGGCTGCAGGAGAGTGCTATGAGACGTGATAACACGCCGCCTGTAAACACGTGCCAGTCTTCAAGTTAGTGTGAAATGCACTGCATAAAGATGTGACTGAGTATATCCACATCTACACACTGAAAAAACCATAAACTACAGAACAAATAAAATTGTTGTATATTTACAAAGAAAAAAACATGTTTTACTCTTGAATAAATGGAGGTATGAAGGGTATCAGAAACATGACCATCTAATCTACATGGGAAGTAGCAAAAGACAAGATCTAAGTAAATTGGGAGTGTGGGGACCATGGAAAAGGGTAGAAGGGAAGGAAGGGAAAAGGAGGAAAAGGAGAAGGAAGCGGAGAAAAATAATATAGCTCAATAAAAAGAATAAATAAATGAAACTTGACCAGCTGGTGAATTTAACTGACAATATGCTTTAAACATTGCCTAGAATCCACATGTTGAAAACCTAACCTCTTAAGTCATATATTGGGGTTCTGATGAGTGGAAACTTGGGAGGCAACTAGATTATTATCAGTGGGGAGTAGCTTTGTTTAAAGGTGAGATCCTACCATCTCCTAGGCATTCTTTGTCCCCCGTCACATGCCTACTGTCTCAAAACTAGCATCCCCAACAGCAAGGGCGATTTAACACGAGACTCTACAGACTCCAGAGTATAACAGTTTATATTCCCCAAACTCAGGTGTTCAGTGATGGTAACAAGCAGGCTAAGACAAACACATGAAAGGAACTCAAACAGCGAAGATGAAAATTACAGAACAGAAAACAGTAAGAAAGTCAATTATCTAGAATAAGTGGAACAAAAGCCACTATTAAGTTCCTTTGATAAATGATAAAAAAATTACCTCCCCAAGGAAGTATAGATAACAAAATATCTCTGAATAAATAATTCTGACAATAAAGGAAAACTAATGTGAGCACAATTAGTTCATCTTAAGAATGATGTCACAGTTTCAGTGACATTCTTTGTCTTAGGCAACAAACCTGTATTTTTTAATATAAATAAAATCTTAAAAAAACTTTTGTAATTGAACAGACTTGCCAGCAGGTGTCGTTTTAACTTTAAAATAAAATTGGGAAGGAAAGGGAAAGTGTTGTGTCAGAGAGCTCTGTATTTAAAACCAAAGGGAAAAACACTCCTCTTGGAGGACAGATGAACATTTATTTTTGAGATTATAGGTTGCTATAAAACTTCAATAAAATGGTGAAAATATTTTTGAAAAGCTGAACATTCAACTCCAGTTTTACCAAAAAATCATGAGAAGAAAGGAGGAGAAGGGAAAGGGAAATGACAGGCAGACGAAGTAAAGGAAAAGACAAGTTTCTGCAGACGGAGCAACTCCAGTGGTCAACTGAAGCCAGTCTTCGTAAAACAGCTAGGCTTTAAAACTTAAAAAACAAAAAACAAAAACCCCAAACAAAAGGCAGGGAGAAAAAGAAGAGATGTTGCCGCTGTGGCTGCAGAGAGGCTCAGAGCTGAGGAGTGCTTGTTCCCAGCACACAATTATCTGTTCCTCCAGTCCCCGAGGACCTGATGCCCTCTTCTGGCCCCTGAGGGTACTGAATGCATGTGGTCAAAAGACCTATATAGCCAAAACACCCCCACACATAAAGTATTAAATCTTTAGAAACTCGCTGTCTTCTAAAGCACAAAGTCTGACACATGGCTCACATTATCTCACAGCCTATTCAGAAATGCTATGCCTCCTGCGGAAACCCAGCCCGGCCGATCTCAGCAGGGAGATAAATATAGGTATTGCCACTTTCCTCATGACCAACAGCACCGTAAGTGGCAATACCATTGCTCGGAAGACGACTGAGAATCTGACTTCCTTGTTTGCAGTGCTAGGGATAGAAACTTAGGCCTCAGGTATGCTAGACAAACATTGAACCATACCCCAGGATTTAAGGACCAGCTTCAGACTCAAGATATTTCTAGATCCTCTGCTGACTGACACGCTGTACCTTCCCACCCCTAAGCTAACTTCTCTTGGTTTCCGAATTATACTAGTACATAATTGCTGTACCACTAATCCTATCTACCCAGTTATAAGAGCTGAGGACAAATCTTCATTTTCTAAAAATTTCAATATCTAGGAGCTGGTGCAGTAGCTCAGTGGGTAGAAGTATTTGCTGCTAAGACGGACAGACTTAAGTTCAATACTGGGGTCCACGTGGTGGAAAACAAGCACCAATACTCTCAAGTTGTCCTCTGACATGCACCTTGGCATGTGTACCCTCACATATGTATCCATACATTTAATAATTTTAAAGATTAGTTATCTAGATTTATCCAGCCATTCTAACCTCTTGATATCTTTATGCATCTATAAAGTGCTAATCTTGATTTAAAAACTCACCCAGGACATGCTTTTGAAAAATGTTTATGAATTACCCACTGAATATTCAAGGCACTGTATGAAGTACTGAAGACACGGTGACTCAAAGGCACAGAGCACAAACTGCTATATGGAGACCAGTAAGGGAGGAAGGAGGCAAGAGAGGTGGAGGCCCTTTCATGGCATCACGGAGAGTGTTAGTTGAGACCTCTCTGAAAGCCGACATATTTTCTTATTAGAACGGATCTGAATATAACAATTAATAGTCTAATTTTGTTTTCAAAATCTAGTGCTTATTTTTTAAATAAAAGTAGGTTCAGTCATGGGACTTTCAGTTTCTGCTATCTTTTAGAACTACACATTACCTGCTTTTAAAGCCTGTTTGGCTTACATTTGTATGATGGAATTGGTAGATCTGAGGGATCTATTTGGAACCTTTTTTTTTTTTTTTTTTTTGATTTTTCGAGATAGGGTTTCTCTGTAGCTTTTGGTTCCTGTCCTGGAACTAGCTCTTATAGACCAGGCTGGCCTTGAACTCACAGAGATCCGCCTGCCTCTGCCTCCCGAGTGCTGGGATTAAAGGTGTGCACCACCACCGCCCGGCCTTTTTCTTTATTTTATTTATTTATTTATTTATTTATTTATTTATTTGGAACCATTTTAAAAAGAAGAAATGTGAGCCAGGCAGTGGTGCAGCACATCTTTAATGGTGGCACCAGGAAGCAGGCAGGCGGATCTCTGTGATCCAGAGCAAGTTCCAGGACAGCCAGGAAACCCTGTCTTGAAAAACCAAAAAAGAAGAAATGTGAACTACCTCACAGAGGAGAGGTAAAGAGGAAGAGCATGAGGGGAGAGGATCGAGAGAACTCTAAAGCATGTCACAATGGATCCTAAACCGATGCTCAAAAAGAAGCTGCTTAAAGCTATATTGCGACAAAATGATACAAAATGATTTGTATCTTCCTCAATTCTCAAGCCTGAGCTCTTTTCACTCTGTTGAACTATGTGAGAAAGCAAGCAGGCTAGCCTCAACAACTCTGTATCAGATGCTCCAAATGGCATTTGGCCTTCCTGGCTTATAATAAACCCTCAGGCTTTGGTGTGTGATTTTTGCATTTCTTCCCTTCCTGATTACTTTACTTTTCTTGTGCACTAATTGTAGGTCCCACTCAGAGTTATGTCCATGGCCTGCTGCTCTCTAAAACTCTTTGAGTGATTTAATCTACCACAAACACTTGCCCTTTGCTTCTGTCTGTCTGGGTCATGTCACAGGCCTAAGGCCTGTGAAATACACTTTGGACAGCTAACTGATACCTCTACTTTAATATGACAAAAAAAAATTATAGCAGCTGGCTGTCAAATTCTTTCTCACCTGAGGTTTTTTTTTTTTTTTTTTTTTGGTCACACAGGTAAGAATAGGTATAGACAAAAGATTCTGTCCTGCCCAGTCCCACAGGTGTTCAATCCCAACAAAACACACAGAGAATTATATTAATTATAAACTGTATAAAAAAATAAGGTTATTAGCTCAGCCTTATTATTAACTAGCTCTTACAATTTAAATTAACCCATAATTCTTGTCTGTGTTAGCTAGGTGGCTTAGTACTTTTTATCAGTGAGGCAGTCTCATCTTGCTTCCTCTGTGTCTGGGTGGTGACTGTAGACTGAGTCTTTCCTCTTCACAGAATTCTCCTAGTCTGGTCGCCCTGCCTATATTCCCTGCTTGGCTACTGGCCAATCAGTGTCTTATTAAATCAATATGAGTGACAAATCTTTCACAGCAAGGAGGTCCCCCAGACAGCCTTTGTCTTTGTCCCCTTGTCGCTCATTGATCAGATACTTATGAGTCACCTAAGCTGGTCCTTCCTTCACTGGAAAGTGATCTCCTCCATTTTACTTTCTACCCAAATCATTAGCAGGCAAGTTCTCCTCATACCGCCACTTCATGCATGAGTGACAGCGACTTCTCTTCTCCATCCATCTGTACACTGCAGGGAGACACTTCTTAGCAGCATGCTGCTCTGAAAAAATCTTTGCTCAAAAACTTACTGTGGCTTTTCACTGCCCAGCACCTCCACACTTCTAACCCAAGCTTTCTTCACCCCATTTCCTCCCACTCCTCTGTATACATCCTAAATAATGACATCACTCAGCCACAGAGTTCCCTGTTATGTAGAGTGCCATTCCTTCATTTCACCCATTGTTATTTCTTCAGCCTCTTTCCTGAACTGTACTTATCTTCAGGCACCTTTGTTAGTCACTCTCTCTGATCTTGTGCATATGCCTGGTCATTTTAAGGAAAGATTGATACCATACTCTGACCAACTCATTTAACACCAGACTTAAAGTCTTGGTTAAGGCAAATACTCAAAACTAGTTTTGAAGCAAATGATGGGTATGAAGCGGTAATGTGGAAATGCAAAGCTGCAATCCCCCAGAAGATATTTTTGTTTCTGAAACAATGTCTACTCATGTAGCCCATGCTGGTCTCAAACTCGCTATGGTAGCCGAGGATGACCTTGAACTTGCGACCCCTCTGTCTCTACTTCCAAGTGCGAAAATTACAGGTGTGCGCCACTGCTTTTATGTGGTGCTAGGAATTGAACCCGAGGCTATACTATGCAAGCACACTACCAGCTGAGGTACTTCCCACCCCCACCCCCAGTCTCTTCTGATTATTAGAGCTAAGAATAATTTGTCTTACTATTACTCAATTAAAAAGGGTTCTTTTCCCCTGGTGCCTCCTAATGACAGATAGAGGAAACCCAAAGTTCTCTTGGGTAGTAAGAGGGAGGCTGTCTAGAACTTAAAATTTTAGTGATGACTAGTGAATTAACTAGTTTTAAACATTAAAGCCAACAGTTTTATATGTAAAATTCCTCTTTAACATGCAGAGGATGAAAAAAATGCAGATCTTTAAGCCATTTAGTCTTCAGTGCCTTATACAATGCTGGTGTTGCAGGGCTGAGAAATCCTATGATAAAATATTACTGATGTGGATTCTGGTCTTTCTAATAATCATAAAGGTTGGCAGACCAGAGTTTTCTGCCTCTTCAGGGAACTAAGTGGAAAAAACTCCCTGAGCTTATTATGTCTTGGAAGAAATTGAAATCTTTTTTATCCTGCTGTCTTTAAGAATTTTAATAAGATGGAAGTGTATTTGATTTATTAATCCACTGGCCTTGTATGCTGACTATACAAGAACTAATTTTTCTAACAGACACACAAAGAAACCACCAAACTCAGAAACCCTGGGTGGCCAGAAAAGCACAACAGCAGCATGTGGCTGCTTCTAGGAAAAACTCCTTTCTTAGATGTCGGAGGTTTCTGCGTTCCCTCTACAGCAATTATTCTTAAGTTTCCAGTCCAGAGTCAGAAGTAAAGGCTGCACAAAGAAGCCGACTCACGTGAATCCTGCCGTCTTTGATGGCAGGGCCGTCCTCAGCGAGGCGAAGGATGAACAGCCCCATATTGTACTCTTTCCCTCCTCGGAGGCTGAACCCAAAGCCCCGAGGGCCCCTCTCCAGCTCTACTGGGTAACACCCAAGGCTCTGGAGGAAAGAAGCAGGATAGGACGCTCTTATGCACTGCGTTTACTACATCTGGAAGAGAATCTGCTTTTATAGCCGAGAGACATGATGACTACACCTGATACGCATTTCTATGACACAGGAAGGAATGCTAGTTTGGGCTGCTATTTAATTTTTATAAATTCGTTAGAAGTTTATGCAGTCTTCTAGGTGGTCAATGTGAAATAGAACAATTTAGAGAACAGAATTTTTAAAATTTTAATTTTTTAAAAAATTTCCGTAAACAAGCACAAAGCTCCCCCTATTTAATTAGCTGTAATACCATGTACCTGTACAGATTTAGCCTAGGTTTAAATTTCTCCCTTTACAGGGTAAAGTTTTATCTCTACACCCTCTTGTTATAGTAAATTCCAACCATTTTAGCAGTTCTGTAAAAATTAGTAATTTTGGAAGTAAATGTATTCAAACAGATTTGCAATAAAAACACCAATGTCAGTGACACAGTAACGCAAAATTTCAGCAGCAGGGTGTTTGTGTTTACCTGATTGTGCCGAGTTCCCACGACAGAAATCACTGCCGTGTCAGGCTGTGCGAGGTGCTTGTGGTCAGACCACGAATGTCTGTAGGAACTGCAGACATCTTTCCCAGTTTCACCTTCTAGGGCAATTCTGTGAGAGAAACCAAGGCATAATCTACCCCGAGGACATGAAAAACAGTCTCAGAAGAAAGCAGATCAACTTCTCTTTCCTTGAAGCTGAGCCTTGCCATCCTCATCCTTACAAGATGCTGCAGATGGACTATCTCTAGGGCCAGAACTGCCAGAGAATATGCTGCTCACTCCTCCAGAGTAGCTTACCGCCTGTGCACACCGCCCCACTTCCTTCAGTGGGGTCCTGATGGAGTTGCTCTCTCAAAGAAAGTTACACTCAAAAAAACAGGCTGGAGCAGATATGGTGACCTTGTGACCCTGAGAAATGGACCTCTCAAAGCCCCAAGGCCTGGGGAGAGGCTGGATTTTCGTTTGTGACTAATGTTTTTAATAACAGGACAGATATATGTACGCATTCTCACTCAGTCTTAGGCAGTGCAAGAAGACTGACTGGGGGGGGGGGGGCGGCCTTCTCTACTGAAGTGGTTTCCAAGAGAAGCACAGTCAGTTGCTGGTGTCAGGGTGGCTGGGATGGAGACTGGGAAGGGGAGACAGTCTGGGTGGGGACCGGGAGGATGACATTCACAGCCGCTTTCACCTGGTTATCTGGTTGTGCACGACTGCCTGGGAGAGGGATAGTGAAAAGCAGGGAGATGAGAAAAAACCCAAAACCTGAGAATAGGCACACCTGTCCCCAGGTATGTGGTTGGTCTGTGCCTGTGCCATGGACCTGTGCTGCAGTGCTGGGCTCTGCCGGGCCGAGTTTGTTCCTGATGGCGGACCGTGATGCTCTGTCCAAAGGAGAAAACAACAGAAATCAGAATCTGTACATGAAAACACGAAGGCCAAGTGGATCGTTAAGTAAACAAGAGTAATGGTTACAGTCCCCAGTTTGGGGGCTTTCACAGAACTGCACTATTATGTCCTGGAGTTGGAACAGTAATGTCTTTCCCCTCTGGCTTTAAATAACATGTTTCAAGAGGATATGAGCTATTCCTAATTTCATATTCTCACCCTTGCCTGTCTCTTCCATACATGGTAATTAGAACTGCATACATCAGTCATCTGTAGAGAACAGAGCTCCAGGGGACACTGCTCAGCCCATTCTAAGTTTCCAGAGCACAGGTCTTTTCCTTCCTTATAGTGCCAAGTTTCAAGATGCTGGAGCGCAGTGGGTGCACGCAAACTCAACACATCTTGGAATTTGCATTTTAACAGAGGAAATTATTCTGCCGGATGCTGAGCATCAACGATTGACGCTAATGGACTACACCAACGATATGTTCTCCTTTCTAAGGGTCGCTGTGGTCATAGTGTCTATTTCTTCAAAGCAATAAAACCCTAAGACAAATATCTAGCTGTCTTGTGGAAGAGAAAGGTTGCTTTGTCCTAACAGATATACAGGATAACAAATTTACATATAAACTAACATATGTCATCAGCAGATGACAAAGTGAAAGAATGGAACGGGTGAAGACTCATGTTTCTAGGATAAGCTGTACAGAGCAGACAGCACCACAGGCCAATGAAGTAAAGCAATACTAACTACTACTGATGTAGAGAAATTGGCTTATTACAGGAGCAAAGACTAAAACAAAAGTGAATTCCTAAGGTCACATCCAAAGGAAGACTACAGGTGGATTAAGGACCTCAGTGCGATAAAATATCTAGTAGAAAACAATACAAAAATAATCTCAATGTGTAGTGAAAGGACGATGATTTTAGAACCCGAAGAACAAGTATGTGTCACACACATGCTGGTAATTGCAGTAATTGAGAGGCAGAGGTGAGAAGACCATTAGTTAAGGCAGGCCATGCTACATAAGAAAGAGTCTTAAGATAATATTAAACAGAATAAACATCAAAAGTCCAAGCCATAATGTAAAAATAATTATTTACATATACACTAAGAATTTCAATTTAATAAGAGTATCAAAGCTAACGTTCATAAACAAATGACAAGAATATTTGTATTTCCTAAAAGTTGAATACCAAAATAATTCTCAAGACACCTCCAAATAACATAAGAAAATGATAAAAATCCCCAAAGAAAAATTAAAGGGTATGTTGTGAAATGCAAATTAAATAACAATGTCACAATCCATTAGACTGAAATAATGCAGATATATGGTGACACATATCTTGAAGCAGAGAGATCTATGAATTCAAGGCTGTCCCAAACAAACAAACAAGCCGATAATACCAAGTAAAGACTGGAATATAAAGGCTCAAGAAGAAATCTTGGTATTTTAGTGAGGTAGAGATTATGGAAATGCTCTCATAGTACTGAGCCAAACTGGTATGGTAATGACAGAGAAAGTAATACTATTCCCAGAAATTCTCACACTGTTTTATAAGGAACCCATCCATATAAATGTGTGTATCACAGAACTGTTTTTGATGCTTGGAACTGGGGACAATGTGGGAAGATAGGTCAGATGAGGTAAACACACACAGGAAACTATCAAGTAACAATGTGGATATACCCTAGATGTACATAATTCTTTAAGAACAGAGCACAAGCCAGCAAAAAGGACATAAACAAGTCAGCGTTCATCAACTTTAGAATGTTTGTGCACCCGAGGGTATTTACCAAGAAAGTAGAAGGCCAAGAACAAGTCAAGAGACAAATACCTGAAAGTGACACACATGAAAAGGTCTAGTACTCAGAGTAAGTAAAGAAACCTTATAAAAAAGAAAAGGCAAGTGAGCTATAAATAGGCAATGGATCTGAACAGACATTTCTCCAGAGCACAGGAAAAGATGCTAGTTTAAATTACTAGTCACCAGTGAACGCAAAGCACAGCACAATGAGCTCGCACTTCACACCTATGAGAGTGGCTAGGATGAAAAACCACGCCCACAATCAAAAAACAAGTGCTGTGGAGGGCTGACAAAATCGGAAGCCTCATATATGGCTGATGAGAGTATAAGATGGTGAAGACACTTAGAAATCATTTGGCAACTCCTCAAAAAGTCAAATATACAAGTACACCATATGACCCAATAATTCTACATTTGGGTATAAATAAACTCAAGAAAATGAAATCATGCTTGAAAAATGAAGCTATGCATTTGCAGGAAAACCTGTACATTAATGTTCACATCAGCATAATTCAAAATAAAAAGGAGAAACAAATGCCTATCAAATGATTAACTGGTAAGCAAAATGATATACATAGAACATTACATATAATGTGTATGACTTATAAAAAGGAATGATAAAGCTACAGTGAAGTTGAACCTTGAAGGTTTGCTAGAGAAAGAAATCAGACAGACAAGTCATGTACTCCATGATGCCACTGAAGTGAAATTACTGACAAGTTTAAAGAGGCAAACAGTAGATGCGCGGTTGCTGAGAAATGGGAAATAATTATGGGGTTTCTTTTGGGGGCTGATAAAATGTGGAATAGTAATGGTTAGACAACCCAATACCTCCCCACACCACACCAAAAATGATCTTCCAGAACAGCACTGAACTGAACATGTTGGGATGAGTTTCATAATCTGTGTCTTTATCCTACTTAAAAGAAAAAAGAAGATATGACGACTAGATAGAGTAAGGAATTTTAAAATCTTTGGATCCTAGAAAACAGAACACAAACAAAAAATCCCTTGGTTCTGAGAACAGGCCCCAGCATAGTAATCTATAGCAAAGTATCACGTATCCCTTGCAACTGAGAAACTAATGACAATACGGTTTACTTTAAAAGACATACAATGGAAAGTGAACAAGTGAAGCATCTGAGAAGGTAAATGAGAATGGAACTTGGAGAAATGGCACAAACACAACTAAATGGAGAAGAGGAGAAACAACAGAACTAAATGGAGAAAAGGCCTCAAATGATGCCCACATCACTCCAGAGTACATTCTTGGTAGCAGTGGTAATTTAAAGTCTTAAACAGGACTTGACAAAACATTAGGAGTTCTATGTAGTAAGCAGAACCTACCAGGCACATTCAATTCCTGTACCAACTTTAAGGCTAAAGTAGTGTGGGGGAGGCAACAGAAAGGGTGGACACAGGTCCAGTCATGACTGGACTTTGACAGTTTTTGTATGGCATATGGCACTTGCCTTGTCACTTCTTTGGCAAAGCAGGCCCAGATATTAAATAACACCTTGCAAAGGGAAGATGAAAGGCTGAGGAAACACACTGTTCTAGGTGATAACCCTTTCCTGCTCAGTGAAGGGTTTGTGCAAGCAGGTGACGGGTACCAGGGAAGAGGCTGTGGAGTTTAGAGGAATGATGTGAACAGCTCCCAAGAGTCATCGCACTGCAAGGCGGCTGGTAAAGTTTACACTGGATTCAATGAGACATTTGGAAGACTTACAGATTCCATGAATGAAAATTTTAGAACAAAAGACTTTTTTTTATTTCCTGAGTAAAATAAGGGATTCTGAACATTTCTATAGTGTAAAAATATCTAGAGTTCAATAAAAATGACAGGCAATCACTGAATTGCTTTTCTCCCATTTTCCCATTTCTTCCTAGTGGTGACTAACATCATCATGTTGGCTACTTTAAGCATCTGTCCAGAAATACTTGGGCTAAAATGTCAAAGGTAGAGTTTACTCTTAAAAGAAAAAAGCGATTCAGGATAACCTTTAAGAAAAATTTACCAGCCTGACATGGTGGTGCATGTCTGTAATCCCAGGACTGGGGAGGCAGAGGCAGGCAGATCTCTGAGTTCAAGACAAGCTTGGTGTACAGAGTGAGTTCCAGGACAGCCAGGGTTGTTATACAGAGAAACCGTCTTTCAGAACAAAACAAAACAAAACAATCAGTGATAAATGTGAATCAACAATATACTAGGAGAAAGAATGGTTGTTCTCCCACCAAAGTATCCCAGAACACTCAGCTATGATCTGTGGCCAGTAGCAGTTGCACATATAAGGACAATGAGAGTAAGCAGTCAGAAAAAAATGTTACCGTCTGCTAGAATATTTATGTGGTTTTACTTTGACTGTACTTTATAAAAGTAGCAGCCTGAGATAGACGGGGAAAGCTGACGGTTATCCCCTGCAGTCTGCTCGTCTTGTACTTGCAGTCCGCTCTACTACTCAGTCCTGCTGAACGCCAGGTGTAAGGTAAAGAGCGCACACAACTCTGCAAAGCTGTGCTGAGCACTGACTTCTTTATAATTTGAGTCACAAAATAAATGTTAAGGAGAGAATGCTCATGAATAAATACTCACCACAGTACCTTAGACAGAAAGAAGACTTATATAATACCTTAAAGGTAAAACCATGAGAGTAGTCCAGTTGGAACAAAAAAGAAAGGCACCTGGGAGTGGTGGCGAGCCTAAAGTTCTGGTAGGCTGAGGCGGGGGCCACTGGAGATAAGGAGACTGAGACCAGACTTGATAACACAGCAAGATGCTATGGGGGTGGGGGTGGATTACAAACCACCTGGAAATTGACTTTAGGATCAAAGAGGAAAGATGGAACATAAATAAACAAAACTATGGGGAACCTGAATTGCTATCCATCTCCTCTTGAAAGTACTGGGGATCCAACCCAGGGTCTGTGCAAGCGTTCCACCGTTGGGCCACATTCCCAAGGTATGAAGGAATTTTATATGGAAGAACCAAGCTCTGCTTCCGAGGAGAGCACACCATGGCATGGACCTGGCATATCAACAGCAACTCCATCCAAACGCTTTCACGTCAAGACTTAAACATTAAGGAAACAAGATCTGAAAGCTATCAATTTTCACTTCTGGATGCTTCTTCAGTTCATAAATAAATGGCCACCACTCACCAACTAAATTTTTCTTGAGCAGCTGACAACTTTATAATAAACTGTCTTTTAAGATATAGAATGAAAAAGGCAAGAAATGAGACTCCAGGGCATATAAACAGCTCTCACACTCTGTACTGGTAGTATGTGGTGGCTTGAGGACAGCCCCTGTGGGCTCATGTCTGCACGGGTGGGCCCTAGTTAGTAGAACTATTTGGGCAGAACTGGAAGGCAAAGGCTTGCTGGAGCTGGTGTGGCCTTGTTTGAGGTTTTAACACCCCACACCAGGCACGCTCTTGCTATCTCTTTATCTGCAACTTTTGCATCAGGTGAAAGCTCTCAGCTCCGGCTCCAGTGCAGTGACTGCCTGCCTGCCGCTGCGCTCCATTATGTTCAGATGCAAGCCCTCAGCTTGTGCTTCCTTTTATAAGTTGCCTTGGTCATGGTGTCTGTTCACAGCAATAGAACAATAACTGAGACACACTAAGACATCAGCTTGGGGGAGGCAGGGTGGCCACTTCCTCACCTTCTTCAGCAATGACTGTCAGTGTGACAGTGACTCCGGCATCTTTGATCAGCTGAACAATATTATCATGAGACAGGTCAACAATGGACTGCCCATTCACCGCAGAGATGTGATCTCCGACTTTCAGTTTTCCACAGCGATCAGCTGGACTTCCCTCTATGACTCGGCCAATTTTATGAGGAATAACTGTGGAAAGAACCCCAAGTTTTCCAGTTATGAAGATACCTGCTAGTGATGGGCTTGTCATCATCATTATTTAAGTATCATTATCCCCTCCAAATCACTCCCCACTGACCACACACACACAGACTTTTTAATGTGGTTGTAACCATGAATATAAGCTTGTTGATGATTTCCATTTACTGGAAACCTATACTAGTTTTTCTTGAAAGCCACTGACTTTACTGACCTAAAAAGCTTTACTATGACAGTGACCATTGTAGGGTTGGGGGTGCATCAACCAGACCAGAGAGGTGAAGGTGTGACGAAAGGAAAGGGACCAGAGTGAGCAGGGAAGAAGGGGACAGGAGAGTACAAGTGTGACAATCCCAGAAGGCTGGCCTGGGGGATAGGAGTGGGGCATGATGACAGCTGGCTCTTCCTCTGCTGGGGCAGGGATGGGGATGCTCCTGGTAGGGCACCATGGGCATCCGCAGCGCTCTAAAGAGCACTTAGAATATTTCTGGTACTACTGGGCATTGGTGTTGGTTCCACAGGTGTCCTTCAGACAACCCTGTAAAAGATCTTTCATCTTTTTCTTTTTTTAGATTTATTTCTGTGTATAAATGTTTTGCCTACATGTACATATATACACTGCATGTATGCCTGATCCCCTTGGAGTTCAGAAGAGGGTGTCAGATCCCTGGGAACTAGAGTTACATATGATTGTGTGGTTGCTGGGAACTGAACCAGGATCCTTTGCAAGAAAAACAAGTGCTCTTAACCACTGAACCATCTTCACAACTGTAGCACGAATTCTAATTGTTCTTAATAATAAAATCTCAGAGTCAGCTATCAGGGGGTAAAAGCTGAGAGATCAGAGAAGCAGGGCTGCCAGCCACTAGAGCTCTTACCTCTACCAATGCTCAGAACAAAGAAGCAGTCCTGTCCTCAGACTGACATCTGCAGACTACTGTCTCAGACTGCACTGAGTTCCTGTCTCCTTCCGCCTTAGATTAATCTCTCTGCCCAGCAATATCACTCCTGTCCCTACCTCCCTAGTGCTGGCATTAAAGGCATGTGATTCCAAGTGCTGATGATCTCCAGACCATGAGAGAGCCTGTCTGAAAGGAAGTGAACTGTGTTACTGAGGCTGGCACCTCAAGTTGTCATCATGCACACATGTACAGACACATGTGCATCCTCCCAATGCACATGCAGTGGCAGAAAATCTGTCTTGAGATCTTTTTAAAATTAATGTTACATGAGAAGAGAAGGCTGAATATTTATTTATTGTTGATACTATCTGGCTCTCTTCGCACAAAACTGACTACCACACAGACAGACTTGGGGGTGCAATATGTTGTTGTCACAACTTAAGACAAGACCCCATGCACTCAGGGCATCTTGTCAAAAACAGGTATCATCCAGTGTGCAATAAGTGGCATTTGTACTAGAAAACAACTCTATATTCCCTGAGAGTTTCCTAGCCTCGGTCAATAAGGCTACCAGGCACGTGGGCTCTTCATGAATACCGACTGATAAGAACAGTGAAAGTATTTTTAGATGGCACTGTGAAATAGGCTTAATTTCTTGAGAAAAACACTCCTGACTAGTATTTCAGAATCATAGCTGCTACTTTCCTGTAGATTAGACTTTCATTTTGACTGGGAAAGTTATTGTTGGTCATGATTTATGTCCTTGACCCTGCCAGAATTATCCAATAGTAGAGGTTATCTATGAATGGGGACTTGTGTGTTGGACACAAGTGCTAAATGAAGTCAAGCTCTTAGGAGTCCATTCTCCTTACAAATGGAATTAGAGTGGTATATTATTTGTTTTAATAAGTAAACCCTAGCCGGGCGATGGTGACGCATGCCTTTAATCCCAGCACTCGGGAGGCAGAGGCAGGTGAATCTCTGTGAGTTCGAGACCAGCCTGGTCCACAGAGCAAGAACCAGGACAGGCTCCAAAGCCACAGAGAGACCCTGCCTCGAAAAACCAAAAAAAAAAAAAAAAAAAAAAAAAAAA
>NW_026067977.1:5216252-5238043 GCF_014885135.2 Alexandromys fortis
CGCAGCAGGTGACAACTCGTGTTCCGATGTCAGCCCACCAGAGGAGTGTTATGTGACGGAGGTTCATCCTGTCCAGACAAGGTCTGCAGGACCACTGACTCTGGAAACCGTTGCTCACTTTTGTTAAAGCACCTTGGTGTCTCCGCAATACCTGCCCTGTAGTGTGTAATCTCATGTGGTGTGTATATGTAATCTCATGATTACATCTCAATTTTAGGGGCACATATAATCTGTGGAAGATGACTTTCTATTTGGCTGTGTAATTTTTTTTTTTTTTTTGATTTTTGAGACAGGGTTTCTCTGTAGCTTTTGGTTCCTGTCCTGGAACTAGCTCTTGTAGACCAGGCTGGTCTCGAACTCACAGAGATCCGCCTGCCTCTGCCTCCCGCGTGCTGGGATTAAAGGCGTGTGCCACCACCGCCTGGCTTGACTGTGCCCCCAACCCCCAGTCTGGTTATAGTTTTACTCCTGAAACCTTGAAATCCATGTGTTACCATCAGAATGGCTCAACTCCTAATCCTTATCCTAGGAATGTGATTTTTGACCAATGAAAGGTAACTTTTGTATTTTCTTCATTGCCTCAAGGCTCCTGGGAAAAAGAAAGTTTTTAGGCTAGGGGAAGAAGCAGCATGGAGGAGTCAGAAGTAGGACAGGAGAATTAGAGTAGAGTAGAAGCAGAACAATAAAGAGACTGATTCGGAAGAACAAACACGGAGTTTTTCATTCGCCCTCAGACAGCCAGACAAAGAAGCCCTTTTTGCTTGTTGTAGTGTCTGATTCTGAACCCTGAAGAATGTCTTTCTTGGGCTGGACCCCAAAGACTATTGTTAATAAACAAATAAACTTGAAAATGTTTAAACACATAAGTAATGCAACTTCTTACTGAATCTACCTATATTATTGCTTTGTTTTACAGGGAACACTAGATTCTCATTATTTTTTGCAGTGATAGGAAGAGAGCATTTTTAATATAAAAGTTGTCAGCACTATCACAAATTATAAAAATCTTTTACTATTTTTATTAATTTGAATGTCAGGGATTAGATAAAATGATTAATATGATTATCTTTAATAGTTACTCATTTTTAAGAGTCTGATTTCCAATAAGACAACACCAAAACATCTCTTCTTTCATATTCTGACACAGGCCATATAATCATCTTCACAGCATCAGTGACAGTTCTAGTTCCAAGTGTTACCATAGCAACTGCTTTTGGAAAATGGAACTAGTGTCAGCGAGCAGTGACCTGACTCATATCACAGCAGCTTCTCCCTTCACATGCATGTATTCGTTGTAGCAAGATTTTTGCAAATTGGTTTCCTGAAAATGTTTTATTTTTTTTAAAAAATTAAGGTCTTAGTCACTGTTAAGTTTAATAGGATCTCCTATTCAACATATACCCAAAATATAATCAAATCCACTAGCAAATGACAGGATATCCTTATGTGGTCTAGGCTATTTTATTGTTCTGACTTAGAAAAAAAATAATTATTAGATAAACATAACACAGAAATGTCAGTGCTGGTTCTCATCTGAGATGCAACTGGATTTCATAATCATAGTTAGGATCCCTGCTTTAGAAACACAAAGACAAGGTGAACATCTAACGTGCTGAATCCTAACAGCCTGGTCCTCACTACTGTGCTTCCCTGCTCCCTTATGTGCACACTCATCCACCTCACATGGAAAGCTCTTGACAATGACTCAGAATAGGAATTTTAAACGGTCTAACAAAATCTTACCTTTCAATGAAATATGTATGAAAGGCAAAAATGCTTCTTTTCATTCAACAAGAAGGCTTTATAGTTGGAATAAAATTATTATGAAGCAACATAAAATAACTAAGGCATAATTGGGTCAAGACTTTCCATTTCTCAGTTTTACTCTTTTCCTCAACTATTCCCAGATTTTAATTCATTTCTACTTTACCATTTCTAATCTGGAAAAGTCTATGCCCTCAAAACTTAAAAATTATTACTTAAAAAAATGTAAGTCATATCTTCTCTAAAGTCATAAAACTGGGTCCCTGGCAATTTCCGTATTTTCTTAGTATAGCCTTGGTGAAAACCAAGACTTATTTTATGACATTTGAGATGCCTGAGGAGTCTGAAAGCAGGAAGATTTGGTTTATATTACCTAATTTTGAAATTAAGGACTCTCTCTTTCTCTCTGACACACACACACACACACACACACACACACACACACACTTAAAATTTACTACCTTAAAAAGATATATCCCAAAGAAAATTTATACACAGGTCTTAACTCATTTCATAAAGTCAGGGAAACTGCATGTTCAGGGAGAGACAAGAGGATACAGTCGCCCTTACCTCCTGGAGGTGGCTTGCTTTTAGAGGTGAGGATGACAAAACCAAACCCTTCATTTTCTTTTCTCTGTAAGATAACATCATAGGCCTCCTGGGCAGGTCTGGCTGGGAGCTCAGCCCGATTCAGGTGGGGGGATCCGTTCTGTGTGAAGGCTTGAGGGCTGTCATCCTCAGATTGCTTGTCTATAATAAACATTACTGGTTTTAATATATGGAAAATAGTTTGTGCTAGATTAGTATTTTAGTGCTGAGCTACTAAAAGAAAATTTCATTTCTACTACTACAAAGAATAGAAATGTAGCATGTTGCCCCTCTTCCCTGGGAATCTTGGGCATAATCAAAGTACAGGTATAGGCAGCAGGGATATATCTAACTTCCTAAATACTTAAAATATACAATATATATGACCTAATGTTATGTCACTTTTGAGAAAGTTCCTCAAAACATCTATGTGATTAGATAGTTAAAAAGAATTGTTGGGCCAGCCAGTTAGCTCAGTGGGTAAAGGTACTTGTCATCAACATACATACAATAAATAAAGTAAAAAATAAAAAGCTAAGAAAATCAGAATTATTGGAATTGCTTTAGTTCTGTGAAGATTATAAAGTTTTAACAAAAGCAGATGATAGAAGAGACACGGTAAACTTCCTTTTAAAATGAACTGTAATATAATTTAGTCAGCGACTGATCTTCACAGATGTCTGTGGAAATGAAAGCTTCAAGAATGCTGCCCCAAACTGTCTGCTACCTGTACAGGACGCATCTTATATAGGAGTTTTATAATCCAAGTTTCCTGATTGATGGGACCAGCTGAGTTCATCACGCCACCCTGTATATAACAAGCTTGCCTGTGAACGGCAGACTCTCCTGGGTATGAAGTCATATGGAATCCCCTAGCAAGGGCAACTATCCCTTGGTCCTTTTGCTGCTATTCGAGGATATACAAGAACTCGAGAGTGAAATGGATGCTTTAATTGATTTGGAAAAAAAAAAGGAAAGATTTATTTGTGTGCTAATTGGGTCAGTCATCACTAAGAATGTATTCTATTTGTTTAAAACATATTTATAAAGCCTCTTTAGCTTTAAATTTGCTTGGTGTTAAGAATGTTTTTTAGCCAGGCGGTGGTGGTGCACGCCTTTAATCCCAGCACTCGGGAGGCAGAGGCAGGTGGATCTCTGTGAGTTCAAGACCAGCCTGGTCTACAAGAGCTAGTGCCAGGACAGGCTCCAAAGCTACAGAGAAACCCTGTCTCAAAAAACAAAACAACAACAACAAAAAAAATGTTTTTTAGCTGCTGAGTTGGTAAAGTGCTTGGGCCATACTGGGGAGGCAGAGACAGGCAAATCCTTGGGGCTTGCCTGCCTAGTTTATACAGAAAGTTCCAGGCCAATGAAGTACCCTGTCTCAAAAAAAAAAAACAAAAACGGATGCTTTAGGAATAATCAAGGTTGTACTCTCTGTGCACATGTCTCCCCTCCCCCTACAGACATGAGCATATAGACACATTTAAAGAGTATATTTTAGAATCTCAGCATAAAATACCAACACCCCGTAATTACTGAGAAAGCAGAGATGGTGTTCTTTTCCCATTGGAATTCTTTAGCCAAGTCTCTAATAATACAAAATTGCTATAAAACACCATGGCTTTCCCTGTTCTCACTAACTACAGACATGCTCTGACCCTAGCACCATGTGACTCTCCAGTGTGACGCTGTTTACAAAGAGAGCATCCTTCTGTCGTATTGCTGCTCAGACCACGAGCTTAACTTGTCTTCAGCACTAGGTTCAATCCGCAGCACAAAAAAGAGATCAGATGATACTGTTAATTTAATAAGTTAATTAACACTGACCAATACCTACTTGTATACTACTCCTAGGTGGTAAATGGATTAAAATCCATCTCTTCATTAGACTTAATTTCTTGTGCTACTGAACTGTTCTTTTGGGGAAGGATTCACTTACAAAACCCTATCCAGCTGGACATTGTGGCAGAGACAGGCAGATCTCTGTGTAGGCTAGCCTGGTTTATATAGTGAGTTCCAGGCCAGCTAGGGTAAACCTGCTCTCAAAAAAAATATATATTCAATGCTCACAAAGGCATTGATAAGAAACTAAAAGAGCTGTTCAAATTCTACTGTCATGGTTTAGACTCATTCTAGGCCCCTTATTTACTGTCTGTGAAGCTCTTCGTGGGTGACTGTACATGACTAAGTACATCAGAGAGTCGGGGGTCCAAATAAACTAATTTTGATACATCTGATACAAAGTGAGCACCAATAGGTTTTAAATTATATTACACGAAAATTTTTTTACTGCATGTGTGCGTGCACATGCATGTAACTTGTATAAACGGAGGCTGGAGGACAACTTCAAATGCCAGGATCTCTTACTGGCCTGGAGCTCACCAATTAGGCCACACTGGCTCACCAGCAGGCCCAGGGGATCTTCCTGCCTCTGCCTCCCCAGTAATGAGATAACAAATCATGCTGCCATGCTTGCCTTTTTACAGGACTGCTATTTTAAGTACATGCCAACTTACCTGGCTTTTTATGGGGCTATGGGGATCAAATAAACTCAGGTCTTCAAGCTTCTAAGGGCAAGAACTTTACTGAGTTATCTTTCCTGGCCCTAGATCAAAACTTTATAATGAGAAGCACTCCAACTTCCTGTGAATATCTATGACTTTACCATGATCAAGCCTTTTGATATATTTTGGTAGGGGCTATTTTGGTATGCTGAAATAGCAATATATTTATAAAAATAACCTTTAAACTGATATTTCCATTTACAATAATATATTGGTAAAATCAGCTAATATATTATAATATGATAATGATAATATGATAATGTAGTAACTTATTTCTTTGGAAAACTATTTTGGGTTCTGATACCAAATAGGTCAGCATATACACTGCTGAATATTGTAAAACACCCTAATAAAACAGAGCAAGTGGATCCTTAACTTTCCAGTGTTGAAAGAATTTTACACACCTCCACAGAAGATTTTTCTCCTGACAGTCAGTAACACATGGCCATTCCGAGCAGCAGTGGTCATTAAATCCAAGACTTGCTTGTGTGATTTTCCTTTAACAGGAATCCCATCAATGCACATCAATTCATCGGCAGCACGAAGCCGACCATCCTTTTCAGCTGCTCCTAGGGGAATAATGGCCCCAATATATATCTGTAAGACAGCAAAGCATAGGTTGGTCTATGCAATTCAGTAAGATCAGTTGAAAGAGTTTAAGACTTCATCAATGAAAAGTCATATTTCAGAAAAGTAGTATTTTAGAAATTATATATCCTCCAAAGTGGTACTTCAAATACCCACACTGTAAGATATAACTCTAGATCCTCAGGGTTGAGCACAAGGAAGAAAATACAAAGTTGCTTAAGAACTTAAAAAGCACCTCCAAGTTCTCCACCACTACAATCTAACAAAACGCTAAAAGTAATCTAAAAAAAAAAAAAATGCCAAAGAGAAAGTTATTCTACAATTGTTCACAGCAACCAGGGTCATTCTTATGATTCTCCCAAACATACAATGACCAACAATACAATACAAGTTGAGGGTATATAACCAAGAAATAGTTGTTGTTCCTAAAATGCCAGAGGAGGCAGGGAGGATGAGGGTCATTTGCATCTTGTAGAAAGACCCAGTTCATTTTGCTCTTCAGGAGTTAGAATTCTAAAATTTTATGCTATTTATAGACTACTAAAATTTGACATTTAGAAAAGAATAGTTTCTCTCAAGTTACTGAGGATAAATCCTTTAATGTACTAAGTGAACACTGTGACTATCAACAAAACAGAAGGCAATGAAAAACACATATGCTATCAAAGCACAGTATCTGACATTTGCTCTGTGCACAATGGGCTATAAGCATCACGTATCCAAATGAACACTGTCACTGTAAGCTATAAGATCAATTATAACATTTATATGCTATAAATATGTGATGTAGGAGGCTCTTCTGTTTTGTGTTGATTTCATTGGTTAAATGAAGAAACTGCCTTCGCCATTTGATAGGACAGAACATTAGGTAGGAGGGGTAGACAGAACAGGATGCTGGGTAGAAGGCAGTGAGGCAGAAGCCATGGCTCTCCTGCCCAAGATGGACGTAGGCTAGAATCTTGCCGATAAGCCACAGTCATGTGGTGATACACAGATTTATTAGAAATGGGTTAATTAAGATGTGAGAGTTAGTCAAGAAGAGGCTAGAGATAATGGGCCACGATGTTTTAAATGAATACAGTTTCTGTGTAATTATTTCGGGTAAAGCTAGCTGGGCTGCAGGACGCGGCCTGCTCGCCTCATCACTACAAATATGTTTCACTCAAAAACAGAAGCCTTTCATACTTAAAGGACTAAATTTCCAAGAGTTATAATGCAGAACTTTTATATCATATATAACAAATGTAAATGCAAACTCTAGATCATATTACTGCTGCCTTTCAACACTAAGGCAAAATGTAAAACCAAAGCCTACTGTGTTTTCTAAATTAACCCACATAAACAAAATTCTGACTTTAAATGCTTTATAAATATGACCATTATTTCTTCTAGAAAGTCTCTAATGGTAGAGCTAAGGACAAAACAACAGGCAAAGCATTGAGCCTGGTGCGAGCTTTCTACTGAGCATTCTGAAGACCAGCTACTGTGGGGAAGTAGACACTAGATTACATGAGGGTTCTGAGAGAAAGAAAATGCCTTAGACTCTGTCTAACAAAGGCAGAGGTGAATAGTTCAAATAAGCTTTTTCTCTGGCACTAGGAATCAAACTCAGGTCCTCATGCCTGCTAGTCACATGGACGTTTACCACTGACAATTCTAGTTCCAAATAAGCTTTGTGTATTTACAAAGAACAGAAGTAAATTAATTGATGTTATGTTTAGAGCTAAATGCTCAGATTTTAATGTGGTTTTAAACTTATGCCATACCATGTTAACCTAACAGACCACGACAGACATAAAATGTAGTGTTCATATTAATAAAATCATTACAGGGAAAAAATGAGCAAACTTAAGGAGCGAAAAGGAAACAAAATAAAAAATACCACTGCAGTGGTCTGATGAGCAATGCTCCCCACAGGCATTGCTCCCTGAATATGTGGTCCTCAGTGAGGATTCGTCAGCAAAGTTATGGAACCTTTGGAGCAAGTTTTGAGATTTTATATCCATTTCCCATTTCCAGTTTGTTCTCTGCTTCCTGCATGTAGATGGAAATGTGATCTCTCAGCTTCCAGCTCTGGGCCCCTGGCCCATGCTTTCCTGCTATTATAAACTATCCCCTGAGAATGACATGTCAAGTAAATTCTCCCTTCTCAGTTGCTTTGATCGTGGTACTTTACTTATATTCTACCAAATCCCCACTTAAGGATATTGACTAAAGCAGCAAACTGGTCATACCTTTAATCCCCAAAGGGTGGCAACTGCAGGTTGATCTCTGAGGCCAGTTTGGTCTACACAGGGAGTTCTAGATCAGCCAGGCTACATAGTGTGACAATGTCTCAAAAACCCCAAACCCACAGCAAAAACCAAACAAAAACCAAACAAACAAAACTAGGGGCACCAACATCCCAAAGTTTATACTTACAGACTGGTCAGGTCCATCTCCTCCTAGCACCCTGAAGCCAAACCCCGATTCTTGTTTCCGAAGAAAAACATCCAGATCTTTGGTGTTTGGTGCTAAGGAAAGTAAGAATATTTAACTATAATTTATTTTAACTGTATTAAAATAAAATAAAGCCCAATATTTAACAGAAAAATACTATAGAGCAGTCAAAAACTATAATCTCAGACCTATCAGATGCATGAAAATTTATGTGAGAATTTAAGGAAATTAAAATGCTAATCAAAACTGGGTCAAGACCGATTAGGTTAAACATCAAAGTCCTATCCTTTCAGTATTTCTTTGACACTAACTTCTAACATTGTCCAACCAATATTATAATATTAAGTTCAGACTGCCCAGCTGATAGTGCAAATAATAAGTTAACATTTGAGCAAGGTTCTTTAAATCCTTGAAGAAGAGAGCCCCCAAATGCCTTATTTCTACTCTTAAGGGAATAGTTTTGTCTAAGGAAAATATTTCCTTAGGGAACTATTTACTTAGCCTAAATGTATAAAGAAGAAGAGAAACAGGCATGTAATACCTCTTAGCAATCCCATTTTCTAGGTCAGTAAACTAAGGGCCTGAACAACTCACCAGAGGTCTTCCAGTGGCTGGCAGAGCTAAGATTTAAACCCAGCTTGACTCCCCAGGTGCCAGGCTTACCCCCACAATCTTGTCCCCAAGGAGCTGGTAGCATTAATGAGAATATAAAATCAGACAAAATCATTTCATGCCTAAGACTCTGTCTCTGGGAAAATATTAGTTTTATTTATAAGATACATTTATCAAAAAGAAAAAAATACAGAAACTGCCAGGAAACTACACTTAAAAGTAAGGGAAATATGGTGTAGGGTAATTTCCTGGCAATTCTTTGGAAGCAATGTCTTTTGATAAATACTTCCCACTAGCATCATGGAACTTCAGGGTAGAGGTGGTGGCTAAGTGTGGAACATGTGCTCAGTGGGAGTGAGGCGCAAGGTCCTTGCTCCAACTGCCGCAGCAACAACAGCACAATATTAAAAGCCCCTACCAAATAAAGCATTTGGAAGCACATGAGCTGGGCTGGCAGGATGGCTTAGTGGGTCACTTGCTGTGAAGCATGGAGAAGAAGCAGAAGTGGAAAGAATACCAACTCCACAGAGCTGTCCTCTGACCTCCACATCCACATGTGTCTGTGGCATGTATGTATTCATACACACATCACACACACATATACACACAGCAATAAAAAACTAAAAACAAAAAGAGAAATCATGAGTCAAACTCACTGGTTTTATATAGGGGCCCAATGACTCTGAGGGATTTCTACCCATGTTAAGAATGTATCAGACTACAAATAGACAGCCTGATGAAATGGATACTACACGTTGCTGTATTAATTTAAATTATTGCTTTGCTATGCTTATACATGGTCTGGTTCTCACTTTTCTGAACATGGCCAACAGCTATCAAGAAAAAGATGTTCAACTAGCTCTATGAGCATGAAGCCAGTTACATACTATTTCCATTTATGTATTCCTTTTACAATGCAGATACAGTTCTATTTCTTTTTTTATATTTTTTTATTCAAAAAATTTATTTTCATTTTACATGCCAACCCTAGCTCCCCCTCCCTCCATTGCTGCCGCACCCCCCCAAGTCCTCTCCTTCCCATCTTCCATCCACTCCTCAGAGGGGGAAGGCCTTCCTTGAGGAGTCAACGAAGTCTGGGATATCATCTTGAGGCAAATCCAATACCCGCCCCAATATCAAGGCTGAGCAAGGTATCCCACCATCGGGAATGGGCTCCAAAAAGCCAGTTCCAGCACCTGGGATAGGAACTGGTGCGGCTGCCAGGGCCACCCCCAAAAGATCAAGACACATAACAGATCTATTTCTTAAAAACAAATTAAGTTTTCAAAAATCAAACCTAGATAAAACTGAAATTTTACATCAGAAAAAATTATCATTAGTGATTAAATTAGTATAAAAGGCGACTTTTGTTGTGTTTTCTTTTTGTTTCTTGGGACAGGGTTTCTCTGTGTAGCTCTAGCTGTCCTAGAACTCACTCTGTAGACCAGGCTGGCCTCAACCTCACAGAGATCTGCCTGCCTCTGCCTCCTGAGTGCTGGGATTAAAGGTTACCTGTAGATACCTTTTTGTTTGTTTGTTTGTTTGTTTGTTTGTTTGAGACAAAGTTTCTCTGTATAATAGCCCTGGCTGTCCTGAAACTAGCTCTGTAATCCAGGCTGGCCTCTACCTCCTGAGTGCTGGGATTAAAGGCATACACCACCACTGCCCGGCTCCCTGGTGATGCTTTTAAACTGTATACTTCTCCTCTCAATTGACTCCTTTAACAAGTCCGTGTGGTTTCCTCTTTCTAGTTCATACCAATCTACTCTGATCGACCTGCATCCTCTAGCCAGAAAGATCTAACATACAAACCCAGCACCATTTTCCCTACAGAACATATATTCTGTGTTCTCTTTTACACACGCAGTTCCAGCTTCCTCATCTGCTGTTCACAATCTGTGCTCCTCTCTTCCTCTGGCTTCTTTGCCAATCACAGCCACACTGCATTTCCTGAGGAACACAAGCTAAGGAAGACAACACACAAGTGTGTTCCTCCGTTTGTCTTAACATCGCCTCATCCTTGATGGCTTACAATTGCTTCCCTTAGTAAGCTTGACTTGGTATTTCCTACCCTTCATGCTGAGGAATTGAGTATTTCCTCCTCTGCATCCCAGTTTCTCCAGTTTCTCTTTCTATCACTGTACTGTGAGGCCATGTGTCCTAACTCTGACGCATTCGCCTCTGGTTCCATCCAGCACACTTCCGCTGTGCTGCTACACTTCACCATATGGACTTATTTCATCATGTGCTTCTCTGCTCCATTTAGATTAACAGCATTTCTGGGTGCAGGTTCCTATTTTTCTCACTACTGCAATTTGTTTAACATGGTATAAGTTGTCCATGTACAAAGTGAACAGCTTGTACTTTATTAATTCATGATTTTGAAAAACAGAAAGAATACTGAATGTACGTGGAAAGAAAGCTCAGCATGACATAAAATGGGAATGAGGGATAGTTTCTCAATGTGCTTGTGAAGAATAGCAGAGCACCATTTTGAAACAATTCAGACTGATCTTGTTGCATGCTTCCTTGAAATACCCCCAATTACTTACGTTTATCTTCATATAAAGTCTTAGATTTCAGGTAGACCTCAGAAGGATCCAATTTCGGGGATCCTGACCTGATAATGCTGGGTGGAAAAGGCATAGGCTGGGGAATAGGTTCATTTATGGCCTCCAAACTTCCTGAATTTTCCTTTGTATCAGTTTTCTAAAATAAAAAAAAAGGCCTTACTTAGAATTTTAAAAATAAGATGGTTATTTCATAAAACTGTGTTGTAAACTGGACATTTTGTACAGATGGCAAAAGTCCCAGAAGACTGATTGTGTATCCATGAGTTCACGGGTTAAAACATATTTAACTTATATAAGAGTTATTTATCTCACTCTTAAGCCCCAGTGGCCTGAAATATACTATATGTGCTCTCGCTCACAGACTATGAATGCATGCTCCCTGCCTCTGCCTCCCTGATCGAAAGACCTCCACAGGAGCAGGAACAAGGGAGCAACTGCTGAGGGAGCAAGCCTGAGCCAAGGATCTTTGTGGAACTGGGCATGAGTCAAAGACCTCCGAGGGAGCAAGCCTGAGCCAGAGATCTCTGCAGGACCAGGCCCAAGCCAGGGACCTCCATGGGAGCAGGTGCTAGCTAGGGACATCTGTAGAAACAGGCCTGAGCTAGCAAATTCCACCAAAGCAGGTCTGAGCCAGCAACCTTTGTGGGAGCAGGTACAAGGGAGTGACCACCTAGGGAGCAGGCCTAAACCAGAGACCTCTGCAGGACTGGAACAAGTAAGGGACCTCCTAAGGAGCAGACCCCAGTCAGTGACCACCCACTGGAGCAGGTCCAAGCCAGCAACCCCCACTGGAGCAGGCCTGAGCCAACAACCTCTACCGGAGCAGCCCCAAGCAAGCAACCTCCATGTTAGCAGGCCCAAATGACCTTGGGGATTGCAGAGTATCCCAGAAAGCACCAGTGGCCTCCGGGAACACCGAGTAACCTCTGGGGTAACTGGAATCATGACCCTGACTACTCCACGAGGAACAACCATTTGAGCCATGGATCGATTGGCACCTGGAAGACTGATCACCAGAGACACAGCCCCAACTACACCAATCAGAGGAAAAGAAGGATAAACAAGATTAGAACACAATGAACACCACAAAGAGCAATATGACACCAACAAAAACTAGTGGTCCTCCAACAGCAAGATATAGATGAAACAGAAGAAAATGACCTAAAAAATAATGTTTGAGGCCCTTAAAGAGGAAATGAAAATTTCACTCAAAGAAATGGAGGGAAAGACAAACAAAAAATTGGAAGAAATCAACAAATCCCTTAAAGAAAACCAAGAAAAAGCAATCAAACAGATGAAAGAAATGATTCAATACTTAAAAACTGGAATAGAGACAATAAAGAAAACACAAACCAAGGAAATTCTGGAAATGGAAATTATGAGAAAATGATCAGAAACCAAAAATACAAGCATAAACAGCAGAATGCAAGAAATGGAAGAGAGGATCTTTTTTTTGTTTTTGTTTTTGTTTTTCAAGTCAGGGTTTCTCTGTGGTTTTGGAGCCTGTCCTGGAACTAGCTCAGTAGACCAGGCTGGTCTGGTCTCGAACTCGAACTCACAGAGATCCGCCTGCCTCTGCCTCCCGAGTGCTGGGATTAAAGGCGTGCACCACCTGGCGGAAGAGAGGATCTTAAGCACTGAAGGAAGATACAAGAGAAATAGACTCATCGGTCAAAGAAAACATTAAACTAACAAAAGCTTAACAGAATATATCCAGGAAATATGGGACACCATAAAGAGACCAAACCTAACAATAATAGTTATAGAAGGAAAAGTCCAACTCAAAAGGACAGAAAATATATTCAACAAAAATCATAGAAGAAAACTTTCTGAATCTAAAGAAAGATATGCCTATGAAGGTACAAGAAGCTTACAGAAACCAGACTGGATCAAAAAAAAAGTTCCCTTGTTACACAATAATAAAAACACTAAACATACAGATTAAAGAAAGAATATTAGACCTGCAAAGGTAAAATGCCAAGTAACATTTAAAGGCAGACCTATCAGAATTACACCTGACTTCTCAATGGAAACAACAAAAGCCTGAAGGTCAAGTGTTATGCAGACATTAAGAGACCACGGATGCCATTCCAGACTACTATACCCAGCAAAACTTTCAATCATCATAGACAGATAAACAAGATAATCCATGACAGAACCAGATTAAACCAATACCTGGCAACCAACCCAGCACTACACAATGTACTAGAAGGAAAACTCCAACCACATTCACACAGAGATAATAGATGATTTCACAGCAGCAAATCCCAAAAAAGGGAAAAACATACACAATAACATCATCACCACCACTAAAACCTAAAATACCAGGAGCTAGCAATCATTGGTCATTAATATCTCTTAATATAAATGGACTTAACTCACCTACAAAAAGATACAGGTTAACAGAGTGGATATGAAAACAGAATCCATCCTTCTGCTGTATACAAGAAATACACCTCAACCTCAAAAGCAGGCATTGCCTCAGAGTAAAGGGTTAGGAAAATTTTTTTCCAAACAAATGGACCTTAGAAACAAGTTGGTGTAGCAATCCTAATATCTAACTAATTAGACTTCAAACTGAAATCAATCAAAAGAGACAAAGAAAGGCATTTTATATTAGTCATAGGAAAAAAAATCCATCAAGAGGAAATCTCAATACTGAACATCTATGCCACCCAAACAAGGGCACCCTCATATGTAAAAGAAACACTTCTAAAGTTTAAATCACACTAATAGTGAGAGACTGCAACACCCCATTCTCAACACTGGACAGGTCTGCCAGACAGAAACTTAACAGACAAATAAGGGATGTTATGAATCAAATGGACAGATGTTATGAATCAAATGGACCTAACAGACATCTATAGACATTCCATGCAAACATAAAAGAATATTCCTTCTTCTCAGCACCTAATGGAACCTTCTCATTACCATATGAGGGTGTACAGATGTGTGTGAGGGTGTACAGATAGAGGTCAGAGGAGAACGTTCAGAAGTCAGTTCTCTCCTTCCCTGTAGGTTCTTGGAACTAACTGGGGTGGTTAGGCTAGCAGAGCAAGAACCTTTAATCACAGATCTATCTCACTGGCTACAAAGTGATTTCTTCTAACAATTATAAATAAAAAATTCAACAAATAACTAAAAAAAGAGTTTGAGATCAGTTCTGTATCCTAAAATTTGTTGAGAAGAAGATCCACACCACCTAGTATGCAGGGCTAACAGTATTGCTCACTGATGTAGATGCAGTGAGATAGCAGGAAGGTGATAGAGCTGTTGTGGAAACTTCTTCAGCCAATAGCATTTAAGATACCAGCCCAATTTGGGCATTGTTTTATGTACTATAAATGCAGATGAAAAGCATGCATGGCCATTGTTGCTGCTGGATTCGGTTCCAGGTTCCAATAGCCTCACGGTTCGTGACTGCCTGCAAGATCTGGGATCCCTTACCTTATGCCCAACTCAAACTTTCTCCTTAGGTGGATGTGCTGCTCTTAGGTAATTAACTAAATGTGTTAGTAATTCTAAGTTTCAGGTAATTCAGGTACTGATCTAGGACCTCCCTTACTGCTGCAGCTGTGACACCTGCTGGCCAATCTTGATTATAAAACTTACAACAATTTTCTGAAAATTATAAGAGTTAAGATAATTTGATTAATAAATAAATTTGAAAATTGTAAGCCAACCAAGATAATGGCAGACAATATCACCATCCAGGAATTTAACAACCTTTTTGTTTCTACTATGGATGGATTTCTGCAAGAGCTACATGGACCTACTTGGTACATATATTTTTTGTGGCCATGGAGGCTACTAGTTTTGTTCTTCATATTATATCCTTAAAGAAATGGTTTTATAGACTGGCTGAACATAGTGGACAATGAGGACTACTGAGAACTCAAGAACAATGGCAATGGGTTTTTGATCCTACTGCACGTACTGGCTTTCGGGGAGCCTAGGCAGTTTGGATGCTCACCTTACTAGACCTGGATGGAGGTGGGTGGTCCTTGGACTTCCCACAGGGCAAGAAACCCTGACTGCTCTTCGAGCTGATGAGGGAGGGGGACTTGATCAGGGGAGGGAAATGGGAGGCGGTGGCGGGGAGGAGGCAGAAATCTTAAATAAATAAATAAAAAAGGAAAAAAAAAGAACATATAACAGACTCAAGAATGAGAAACTTTTAGAAATGATGCAGTCTTTACAGACTAGTAATGAGAAGTTAGGTGAAAGGATGCATACTATTGAAAATGATAACCTTAATTTGACAGACAAAGTTCAATCCATGGTCAATGGGTTATGAAACCTTGCAAAATGGTACTGAGAAATTATCTGAAAGGATTCATAGTGTTGAAATTGAAAATAAAAATTTATTAAAAAGTTATAGGATAGCAGATAGAACATCCCTCCAGGAAGGCAATCTACATGCCATCCATATAATCTCTAAAAATGAGAAGCTATCATTAATGAGAAAGTTTAAAACCCTGGAATCACATGTGCAGAATGAGAACCAGAAATTAATTGATATGATGCAAACATTAGAAATATTCACAGGTCAAGAGATTCAGGCTTTACAAAAGACAGTGATAAAAAAAATTCAATCGGTTGAGGAACTTGTCAGAACTGATACTCAAGGAGAGGAAGTATAGGCAGAGGATTTAACACTGTCAGTATCTCTCAAGAGTCAAAGATGACTTAACAAAGAGTTTCAGCTACTTATCCTGTTATTATATCTGAAAAGCCAGCAAATACTGAATACCCAAATGGATATACAGAATGTAAATGGGAACCCATATGTATGAAAGATCTAAAAGATCATATGCAAGCAGTTGTATCTTAAGGCATGCACTCAACATTTGTTAGAGAGTTGGTAAAGACATGGGCTTTAAGCACAGGGTTACTCCACATGGTTGGCTTCAATTAGTCTGTGTGGTGCTAGAAGATGGCCACAGTTATAGTGGAAGTGCTACTAGAGAGAGAGGCTAAAGCCCTGGAACATCAAGGTAGAGTAATAGGATTTGAGGCTTCCCAATATCAAATTCTTCGTGAGGGCCATTATGCCGATCCACAGATTCAAGCTATTTACAATGAACACATCTCATCCCTATGCCATACAGTAGCCTTGAACGCTTGAGATAGAACTCAAGAATAAAAAAGAAGAATTGAATCATATACTAAGGTCATATAAGGTCCAACAGAACCCTTTAATGACTTTTTACAAAGATTCACTAAAGCTGTACAAATAGGGGTAACAGATCCAGAAGTTAGATGAGTACTCACTGAATCTCTGGCTTTTGAAAATGCCAACTTAGAATGCAAAAAGATACTTGGGACTTTAAAGGTCAGATCAACACCAGTGGATGAATGGATCCTGAACACATCCAATGTAGAACCATTTCACAATAATAGTGAGGCTTGGGTAGGAGAAGCAATTTTTAAAGGTATGAAGAGACATCAAAATACAAAATGTTTTACTTGTGGTAGAACAGGACATCTTGTAGACAAAGCATTCCTACAAATAATGTTTCTTCCAGTAAGAACAAAAATAGAAGGTCTCAAACTTCAGGATTATGTAGTAGAGCAAAGGTCGACACTGGACCAATAAATGTAGATTAAGAAGAGACAAACAAGGCAATCCATTACCATCAGGAAATTCCTAAGGGGAGTCACTGTGGAAGACATGCCTATCCAGGAAAATTAGAAAACCCAGTGCCTGTTGTAAAAAACCATGCTGCTCTAAATGACAGAATAAACATGGAGGATGAATCAAAAATTCAAGTAGAAAATAGGAAGAGTATATTTTGGCAGACTTCTATAAATGACCAAAGACCAAAGCTTCTCAGCTGTGTAATTATAATTGAAGGATTATTGGACATGGGTACAGACGTTAATTATTAATACTCCAGAATCTTAGAATCTGAGTTGGTCTCTTTAGGAGGCAGAAGATCAATTCCTATAGGACAGGCAGTTATAGAAAGATCAAATTAAATTATAAAGGATATGTTAAACAAACTAAAACAGATGAAAAATACACCCAGAAATAGACTGCAAATGCTTTATTAACCTTGAATTTTCTTAATGCTAATGAGAAAGAAATATAGGCAGCAGAAAGACACTGATAATAGAAAAACTTCTGAATTAAATCAGCGGGTGTGTATCAAGGATGTATTGACCTCAGAATGGAAAGCAGAAGATGTGCTTTGTTGAGAAAGGGTTTTGGCTCTTCTTTTCACAGGAGAAAAGCTATGGATACAATCAAAATTAATCAAGATTTGGTTTGAAATGAAGAAACCTCTTGATAAAAGAGAAATGACAGCTTATCCACATAGATGACAATCCACAGGTTGTAAGGAAACCTCATTAGGGTTGGGGCATGGTTCTGTTCTTGTCTTTACAGGAAAATACCCATTTTTGAAAAGTCAAGAGAACACAAGAGAACATGGACATCTAGATGCTTAAAGAAGAAAAGATAGCTATCAAAAAAGAATCATAAAGAGAAATCTGACTGATGATACCAATATCCTCTGCAGGGTAAGATCTTATTGACAAACATATAATATTAGTCGTCATTTATTAAAAATAAAAGCTGGCTTTGGAGTTGCACAATGGTTATCCTTCTCTAAATCCAATTCAAAGTTTCTGTCTATATCAGGGGTATATACATAGACAGGTGTAGAATAGAAGGAAGATAAAATCTAGGGAATACTACTATTAAAATTCTGCTTTCACTTCTTCCCGTAGCTATTTTTATCTCTATGGTACATTTAGTTGAATATTATGTCTATATGAATAACTTTTAAGTTTTCCACAATGAACAATAAATTTTCCTGCAGCAATCTTTGAAGTCTCAGGAAGAATAAGGGGCCCCACAACAACGATTCCACCTGGTTGATATGATGCCATTATGCGGATAGCAGCACTAAAATCAGTTTTGGATTACAAACTACTCAAGGTGATTCCAAGTTGGCTAGCTGACATGGTGCACCTTCTTACAACATTCTGCCCAGAACTTAAAATAAGAATTTCAGAAAAACCCTATCTACTCAGAGACTATCTGCAATTATAGTGGACTGTAATCTTGAAACTTAACCATCATTTTAGTTTTTATAGAATCTCATAGAAATAACATCGCCCCCATAACAGGGGTAAGTAATTACAGAAGACAACACCCCCTCTCCCAACAAAGTTTGTCATCAGGGTTAGGGACATCTACTAGGGGTTTGCTTTAAGTGGTATAGAGCTAGGGGTGGAAATGAAGTAGGCTCAGGGATCTCTTTTGAAAAAAAAAAAGGAAAATAGATAAGATGGGATAATGTGAGCTATTACTTATGGAAATTTACATTGATATAAATTCTTGCATATTGATATAAATTCAAATTATATTTGTTATATTGAACATGCTTCTATTTCTGTTTACAATATTGGTACACCTATGCAAAGTTATTTTGTCTTATTGTATGTATACATGTTTCTACCTCTGCTTAATATATTGATGCAATTTAGGATATATTTATCATATTGCACTGTATATTTCTACCTCTGATTAAGATACACACACACACACAGAGTTTACATTTTGAAGTTATTGTCCTCATTTGCTACACATTTCTTTAAAGATTATTTAATTTGTTAATACGAAGCCTTAGTTTTAAGGTATAAAGGTATTAAAAATTATAGGTCAATAGTCATTCATGTTTGTCATACATATAGTTAGACTAGTCAGGTTCTTTAGATGTACAGAGATTGTATTCTGCATAAATAGATAATCTTCAAACACTTCAAAAAACTGTAGAATATGGTATTTAAGTAACTTAGGATTCTGTTGATGTGAGACACAATTGTTCTTGGCAGCACTGACCTATTTCCGAGAGAATGTTAGGCACTGAAGACATGTTAGGCCACTCGGAACTTTTTTTCTTCTTGGCAAAACTGGACTTGACTACTCACAAAATGCATGGTGTCCAAACTACACAAGCAGGATACAAGCAAGAAGACTGCCAAACCTTGCCAAGACAGGGTAAGACGGTTTTTCAAATTTTCCTTCCTCTGAAGATGGTCTGCAGATATTCTAGGCCTTAGGGAAAGTTAGTTGCCTCAACATTGCAAATGAGACTTTGGGTGGTTGTCCAGGTAGCCAGTTGCCTGTGTCATTTCTCGAAACTTTTGAAAGTTGCCTGATTGCATTTCCTGTTTACTCAGGTAATATTATTTCCCTTCTCAGGTTTTTGATGGGGTTGAAGATTAGATAGTCATAGTTACTTTCCTCTCATGACTTAGCCAAGCCATTTTTAATATAAGACTTATACTCTTTAGGATAACTATTGAAACATTTTGCATAATTTCTTTTTTATGTTGTTCATGCTGATTGCAACTCTAATTTTTATGTAATTTTTGCCTCTTCTTTTTCCTGGAAAATAATTGATATTTGTCCTTATTGTATATAGTTTTTTATTAGGCTTAGAACAAGAGGAAGGTGTTGTGGGAACTCCTTCAGTCAATAGCCTTTAAGAAATTAGTTCACTTTGGGCATGGTCTCATGAACTATAAATGTAGATGAAAAGCGTGAGAACAGGCCTCTTTGCTGCTAAATTCAGTTCCAGTTCCCAATGCACCCAGAGGACTGTGGATTGCTATCTTTACTGTGAATTTATCCCCAAATAATTGTGAAATTCTGTGGTACAACAACAAATCAAAGTTATCTCTCCTACATCCTCTAGGATTATGTTAGCATCACCATAGGTCACCAGAGCCTTCCACCATCAACACTGCATAGTTGCAGGGGAACCCATTATGAAATGGATATAGAGCTAAAAGTGATTGCTATAGGAAGGGGAGAAATGTAGAAAAATACAGTGTACTCTTAACTAATTGGACAAGACTTCTGTTCATACTGGAATTAATGGTAGAGAGAGTCCATTAAAAAAATAGATTCTAAATGACGCCCCTTCTTCCTATGCTTTGATCCATTCAACAGCAACTTTGCAGACTTGGTGTGTTGGAAGCAATCAACCTATTTCATACCACGTGGTCTTTCCTACAGAAACCTATGTCTTTTCATAGAAACCATCTTTCTATTTCAAGTTGGCCAAACCATTAACTAAGCTGAGATCTTAAATATAATTGTCTTTATACCCACGTAAATACCCACAAATGTGTGTTATGCCTAGTATAGTTTCTTTCACAATAATAGCACTTGGCACTACCATTTTAAATGTCTATTTTCTCCATATCGATCTTTAAATAGGTTTCTCAGTTCTTCAAATAAGTAATAAATAAGACACAGTTTCAAATCTAATAGTCTTATCATTTGATATAAGAAGATTTAGCTCAAAAGTTTTGCTTAGTCTTAAATGTGAGATCATTTAAATCTGGGTATTTACCGTCTCCATGAAAATATAATCAGCTACTATTTTTTTCCTTGGGCACCAACAAGATGTACCAATAGTTTGCCAGCTGTCCTAACATTTAGCTTCTTCTTCCCTGGCTCATCTGGAAAAAAAAAAAAACCTAAAAGGATGTTTACTCAAGCTCTTCAGTGGCCAACTTTACAATCTTGTGAGTGGAACTGTTGGTAATCTGGGCCTCCAGTGTTCTCTATCAGCCAGCCTTAACCAACACAGTATACCTCTCACAGGGAGTTTTCTACCAACTCCTTGGAGTTTCTGATCTAAGCCTAGGGCAGCAAGCCTCTCTTTGACTTCTCACAGTTATTCTCAAAGCAAGAAGCTGCTCTTCCAGAGGGGAATGAAGCACCTCTTTCAGCATGTGGGGAAAGCACTGGAGGATCACCATAGTACTTACCATTTTGGCGGTTTTAGTTGGTGAACGAGGACCTAAAATTAAAAAAATAACCAAAATTCAGAAACAGAGGAAACACTCCTAGACCATAAACATTAATAATGTCTATGATAAAATTTCAATTTCAGTAGCCTAATAATAAACTCTATCTAGTATCAGCTATGCATCAGGCATTAAACATCTATTATCTCCAACACTCTAACCTTCCTGATAGTTAAGGTTCCTTAAATCACAGAAACAGTAGTGAGCAGAGAGGCAGAAAACTGGTATCAATTCACCAAATATCAAAACTTGGTCTCTGTTATATTTGTTTAAAAAAAACCTCTCAAGTATTCACAAAGATATTTCTTTTAAAGATCTATTTGCATTTGTGTGTGTATGTGTGTGTGTGTGTGTGTTTGTGTATACTAGCTGGTTATCTGTTTTAATATTTGGCTACTTTTTACCTGGATCCTCTGAAACAAATTAAATGGATGTTTGCAAAAGTTTTTCAATTGTCTGCTTTATGACGTGAAAGATAGGACAGTTAGAAATGTACACACATGGTGACCAGAAGAGGGCACTGGATTCCTCCTCTATGTATTCCTTCTATACACTCCATCTACTCCTCTGAGGCAGAAGCAAGGTCTCTGCCTGAACCTAGGGCTCACATTTTCTTGGGTAGGCTAGAAGTCTCCATGCACTTCTGAGCTAAGGTGACAGGCATGCAAAGATTGTCTGGCTTGTTATATAGATGCTGGTACTGAACTCTACTGATCCAATTTCTCAGCCCCATCATAAAGATGGTTTGTTTCCCCCCCCCCTGACTCTGAGCATACTGTACTATATAACCTGGAAAAGATACCAAAATGGGTTAAAAAAAAAAAAA
>NW_026067977.1:5238433-5259674 GCF_014885135.2 Alexandromys fortis
AAAAAAAAAAAAAAAAAAAAAAAAAAAAAAAAAAAAAAGCCTATCAAAATGCAACTTTGTAGTTAGTTCTTAGAATTAGATTTATAATATCTAAGAGTGGTTCATGTCAGTTGATGACCTTGAAAAATTAAATTTCCATTTTTTTTCACATAAGCATGTGAGATTTAATCAACATTTGCAGGCAGGTTGGAGGTTAAGATAAAGGACAGGTTAACATCTCTCTGTTTTACTCATACATAGAAATGTCAGCATTTCAAATCTCCGGTGTGGTGCAGAGTTCCCGATGAAGCACCACTGACTAGAGAAAGTCAATTTCTATTATTGTTATCAACTGAGAAGATGAAATTAAGAGGAAGAATTTTATCTGATATAGCATAGTACCATGACTTTCTCTAATAATTAAAGTTACAAATTTAATTTTATAAAGACCTTCATGGTAAAGAAATTATAACCACTAATAACCAACACAGAGTTTAAAAAGATACTGCTGCTAAAACATGCAGACAGAGCCACAAGAAAAATGAGTACAAATTGCCAGAGAAATATGCTAGTGAAAGACACCTGCCCTGGAAGGGAGAGCGATGGTCAGATAAAAGGTCCCTTTGTGCTGTTACTCACCTCCTCTTAGGATAAGCAGAGGCACATCGGCACCCACTGGGAACTGCTTTAGTACTTCTACCACCTGGAGATGTGATAAGTTCTGCACATTCTGGTGGTAGATCTCTTTGATGACATCCCCCTTTTGAAGGCCTTGACACCACTGGCTATCCAATATCATTTTCACCTTCTGTCCAGTTGGGCTGTCAGCAATTGCAAACCCAAAGCCTTTAGGGCCCTTAATCAGAGGGATGGTCACTAGTTCAGGCTGGGAGCTGCCTGATGATGCCAGGGATGCTCTCTGTTCACATGAATCTGATGGACCATTGAGATGGTCACTGGCCAAGATTTGGCCTGGTTTTCCATTTTGATCCAAAGTCATTGCTCCTGGTTTAAAATCCTGAGTATTCAAGCATGTCTCTCCCTTTGTTAATGACTGTCCATTGATGACAGGGGTAGCAGCAACAATGTCCACAACAGGATCTTCACTGTCATCAGGAAGTGGATAACCACGGCATAAAGTAAGGTTGACATACTGGTTGACAGGTACCAACTGAAACATCTGGACAACATCTGCATGAGTGTGACCAAGGACACAGTTGCCATTGATGTCTACAATAACATCACCTGACAAAATATAATCATGTTAAAATATTAAAACCACCAAATAAGTTAATCTTTTTGCTGGGGGAAAGGCAAAAACAAAACAGAAACTAAATTTAATTCTAAAGCTCTCTAATTGGTTATAAATGTAGAAAAGGGATTTCAAATACAAGCATTTGCTGTTATGACTTTGTTATAAAAATATATCTGCATCTTTTAAGATTTATTTTTAGGCCAGGCGGTGGTGGTGCACACCTTTAATCCCTACACTTGGGGGGCAGAGGCAGGTGGATCTCTATGAGATTGAATCCAGTCTGGTCTACAAGAGCTAGTTCTAGGACAGCTATGGCTGTTACATAGAGAAACGCTGACTCAAAAAACAAAACAAAAAAACCAAAAATATTTATTTTAATATTTTCATTTGTTTGTCTCTCTGTGTGTATGTCCAAGCGTATATCATGCATGTGCAGGTACAACAGAAAACAGGACAGGGTGCTGCGTTCTGTGAAGCTGGGGATTTAGGTAGTCATAAGCTACTGGAAACTGAACAACCCGTGTTCTCTGAAAAAGCAGGAAGTGCTTTCTTTTTAACCACTGAGATATCTCCTAAATGTCAAATTATTAACTATTTTAACATCAGAGAGTTATAATCTTCTCAAAGTCAAGTGTATCATTTAAAAACCCTCCAAGTTTTATTGCGATTGTTACATACTTTCTGAGCCATTACTAAGTGGCTATTCAAAACTCAGTCCAGTGTAATAAGTATTTAGCACATACAAAAGAAAATAACTCGTATTGGCTACTTGTATGAACAAGCTATTAATAAATGTCTCTTAAACCCATTATAAGGCAAAAAAGAAGATCAGAATGACATCTCTCATTGGTGTTATTTCACTTTAGGATGTTTTCTGTAGAAATTTGTGTTTACTATAGGGGATTTCAAATAGAGAAAGCAGGAACAACAAAATCAAAGTAACCAGTATGTATAGTTTTAAGATAATGAAAGGTGAAATTAATTAGTTCTGGTAAGATTTAATTTTTGTCTTCATCTTTTATAATATGCTCACTTTGCAGAACCATTCCACAGAATTTCAACAGTTGGCGATTTTTTTAATACCACTTTGACTTCTGAAATTAGTTATCGAACAGCAAAATAAAATAAAATTTCATTATCTCATCTATTTGCTTTTATTTCATATAATTACTTAAAAGGTTACTGCCAAATAACTTTAGTTTGTTGTGCCCAGACTTCAAAGAACAGGGTACACGGTGTTGAAAGTGCAACTTTGTAGAGGCTGGAAAGACGGCTTAGTCCTTAAGTGCAGGGGCTGCTCTTCCAGAGGACCACATGGCAGCTCACAACCATCATAACTCCACTCTCAGGGGATCTGATAACCTCTTCCGGCTTCTAAAGGCACCAGGCACTCATGACATACACAGACACAGATGCAGGCAAAAGCCCATACACATAAAATAGATTTTAAAAATGTTATTTTGTAGAAATTTGTTTCTGATCCAAGAGAATACATAATAGACACAAAGCTTTAACTTTTTACCTCCAAATGAAGAACTCCAAAAAGTTCCTAAAGTCTTCATAGAAGTATTGAATTTTAATGCAAATTAGCTAACAGTTTTAGGTGAATGAGAAACTATACTATGAAACCTTGGATATCTATCTATCTATCTATCTATCTATCTACCTACCTACCTACCTACCTACCTACCTACCTACCTGCCTACCTACCTTTCTATGCTATATGATATGTTTCATGAACAAATGTTGAAAGATTAAAATTGAAAATTAAAAAGAAACTCTTCCTATTAAGATCTTTATAGTTCATTAATTTTAAAAATAAGTTAAATATAACTTTCAGTTATTTTAGGTTTTATTTTTTAAAGTTTCTATCAATTCATTGAAAGGTATATGAGAGATTCTATAACTTAATTAAAAGTAACAAACAATATTTGTCATAAAAAAGTACAGTAACAACTGAGTCATCCAAGTGTGGGTTCACATTACAACAGCATGTGAAATAATAGAAACAAACCCCAGTGAACACTAAACTCTTTGGAAAACAGTGTGTAATCTACACGATATTCTGTAATTTGTCTTGAACCTCTACCAAGGTCTTCAGAAACAATGTCAGCCATATGAAAATATCTAACAAATACTAATTTAAAATGAAGAAATTAAATACAAGACAACCTAACTTTATGTATGTAGCTTTATAAAAATAGTAATGTTTGTATCTGTAATACTTAAGAGTAGGTGAACTTTACTAACTACAAGTAAGGTCAAGGAAGGAGAGAAAGTAGATTAAAATTAAGAATTTCTTTGCTATCACTAAAACATTTCAATGGACTACTTTTCAAAAGAGATGATAAGTAGCTGTAGGGAGTTCTAAAAGTACCCTCCGGGAGCTGGAGAAATACCTTAGTGGGTAAGAAAGAGCACTGGCTGCTCTTCCAGAGGATCCAGGTTTGATTTCCAGCATCCACCCATCTGTAACTATACTCTCAGGCAATCTAATACCTTCCTCTAGCCTCTTTGGGCACCAAGCACATACGTGGTACATACATGCATATACTTATAAAACATTTTTTAAAGTACTCTATTATCAAACAAACAAATGATCTTCTGAGATGACTATCAAATATTAAGTTTTATAAGTTTCAAAGTATTATCTAAAAATTATACAAAAACCAAACATTATTAAAAATGTTTTGTTTAATCATTTCTTATTATAAAAAACAAGACTTAAAACTAGCAATATATTTAATTAAGGGATAAACTATTTTAATACAAGGATCTCAAGCTTCATTTGCATAGTTTATTCTCTTTATTCATACACACACACACACACACACACGTTTGCAATAATTTTTGTTAGTGTACTAAGAATCTTCTAGTAATTCTGAAAGCTCTTTGTTACCTGGTGCAATTTTCCCATCCTGAGCTGCGGGCCCATCTTTTAGTACATTTTTCACTTGCAGGAATTCATCAGGCCTATCTCCACCAATAATGGTAAAACCGAATCCCATTGTGCTCTTTTTCAGTGATGCTCGAACAAGGACACCTTTAAGTTGGGATGGATCCCGAGTAAAGTGAGACCTTTCCACATCTGGGTCAAAATAAGAATCATATTTGAATCATATAGTTATACCAAATAAACTATACAGTCAATCTTCAAAATATTTATATATCTTAAGTAAAAATAACAACAGTAAAAAGATGCCTGAAGAATAGGAAATTTCAGAAACTCTGAAGATATAGAACAGCTAGAACTTAAGTTAAAAAACTAAACCCTTGTTGGGGGGACACAAGGGAGTACTTATGAATAGCGTCTTTATGGAATTTCTTGACAACTTCAGAAAAGGAAAGCAACCACCTCCTCTCTGCTTCACCGCCTATCTGTAGTACTTCCCCTTACCCACACTCCACTAACGTAACCTCCCTCCATTCAGTTTTGGGTTTTGTACTTTCAGTTATTTAGAGACAGGTGAATTGTGAAAATATTAAATGGAAATTAACTCTAGTTGTAAACTGCATACTGATCTGAGAAGTGTGGGAAAATCTTATGCCACCTTGCTCTATTTCATCTGGTACACAAACCATCCTCTCGTTCAGTATCCATGCTGTATATAATACCACTTGACAGCTGTTTAGTAGCCATCTGGTTTCAGATCCACTCCTGGGGTTGCACGGTACCTATATAAGTCATCCTTATTTTACTTACAAAATGTTCCAAGGCTCAAGAGCAGTGATGCTGGTGATTTGGATATATCAAAGAGAAAAAGTAAAAAATTTTCATTAAGTGAAAAAGTTGGGGACTAGAGAGATGGCTCAGTGGTTAAGAAAACTTGATGCTCTTGAAAAGGACCTGGGTTTGGTTCCTAGCACCCACATGGTGGCTCACAATGTCTGTAACTCCAGTTCTGGAGGACCCAACACCCTCTTCTGACCTCTGTGGGAACTGCATGTTTGTGATGTAGAGACATACATGGAGGCAAAACATTCAGACACATGAAATAAAAAATAAATCTCTTTGAAAGATTAAATTTATCAGAGGTATGGAATATACAGGAAAAGGTTTATGTAAGGTTTAATGCAAAAACTACTTTAGACATCTACTGGTGTTTTTGGAATGTATCCTCATCAGATAACAGTGATTCCATACCCATGCATAATGATGAAATAATTTATTAAGAATATTATTTACTGATTGCTACATAGCAAATACTACTATAAGCAATTTATTACACACACATTTAATATAATAGTGCCTTCCTCTTGAGATATCTTCAATGTCTTGAGAAACCTTCATGAGGAAGGTATCTCCAGGGAATGCTATTATTATTCCATAGATGAGAAAACAGGCATAAAGATTTTAGGGAACTTAAACAAGGTTACATGATGAGACTTTAGCCTGCTCTTTAGCCAGTGCACTCATCCACAATTTTAAATGACAATTCTCACTATCTTATGACAGTGATCTACCAGAAAATTCTTGAGGGGTTAAGAATTGACTTAATTGCAAACATTTTTAATATCTAGGGACTAGTGAAGCATAAGACATATGAAGAGTGCTCAAAAATACCTGTCAAACTGGAAATGTTTACTGAACTACATGTAAAACGTAAGGAAGGCACCTATGTTTTTCTAAGAGTAGCTAGAAGTACTTTTCTCACAGATAACAGAAGTGGATCATACTTTACAATATACACAGAGAACTTGGTTGTAATGATACATGGAAGAAAAAAAGGAGACAGGTGGGTAGAACATACAAGAACTTCCTGAGTAGCTTTTCAAAAAAAAAAAAGTATGACTAGGTGCATTAAAACCATATGTAACTTGGTATGTAACTCTACAGGCAGCCAAAGACACAGGGAAATACTCTGGTAGATTTACTTAGTACTGATTAATAAAGGTTAGTAGAGAATCCTGAAGATTAAATCTGTATATCGGACTTAAGTAGTTAACTCAGAAGCTATAATGAACTAAAGGGGCTAATACTGAGCCAGGCTTCAAAAATTAAAAAAAAAAAAACAAACTTAATCTTTAAAACTCAACCTCAGATTCACACAATTTTATATTTTTTATTTAATCATGACAAACATCTCAGTATTCTTACAATGTTCACATGATTTTGTAAAAAAGATGATTCATATCTTTTATTGAGGCAAAAATTTCTCTGTTGAGTTTCAAAGGATTAGCAATAAAATGTTCAAATTCACTTTCATTAGCGCATTATGTATAGTTCATGTCTTATTACAATGATCAAATAAGAAGTTCTACCTGGTTTTGCAGAATGAATTTCAGCCTGTCCTATCTGCTTTTTTCTTTTGGCTTCTTCCACTGGATTTTCAAACTGAGTTTTCTGGTTGAGGTGACTGTAAAATATAGAGAAAGGTACAGTTCAAGTTTAGATGAAATAGTTCTATTTATTTTCCTAAACAAAAGACATGATTGTATTCCATCACAAAGGTTAAGGAGTGTGTATCTCGAGGAAATGGAGCACAGAAAGGCTGAGATAGTGGGAGGCGCAGTGGATGGCTAGAGGTCACAGGTGCTCGACTTATGCCAGCACATCTCTACAAACGCAGCAATGGAACAACAACAGTTTACAGCACAAGTTCTCTTCCTACGGCAGTCACAAGAACTGGTGCCTGGTCAGGCATTTGTAACACAGAAGACACTCTAAGTTTCTTTAAAATAAATCAAACTATCAAGCTACTCCTGACAATATTACAGCGTAAAGCCCTAGAGCAGTAGTTGTCAGCCTTCCTAATCCTACAGCCCTTTAGTACGGTTCCTCATGTTGTGGTGACCCCAATGACCCCAACCATAAAATTATTTTCTTTGCTACTTCATAACTGTATTTTTCCACTGTTGTGGATTATAATGTAAACATGATATGCAGGATATCTGATAGGTGACCCTGTGGAAAGGGTTGTTCAATCTCCAGGTTGAGAATCACTGCTCTAGAAAACTATCCCGTACTACTTTATTACCTTTCTACTAATATTGGTACAGAACAACACTGTTTTGCGCTTCAATTTCTTCATAATTACATAATAAATTAGTTGAATAAATGTAACATAAAGTTAGTGGGACTTTGTGACTGCATACATTCACAGTTGACTCTTGGAAAGCTTAGAACTCTGTAGGAAAGCAGGAAAAAGACAAGCTTCCACTTGTTACACAAGAATTATAGCACTGACATTCTGGCAAGCCACTTAAATGATAGTTATTTTAGAATGTAGCTGTGACAAAAGAATAAATACTAAAAATGATGTTTAAAACCATGATGGGGTCCAATTCAGAAGCCATTTGAACATATTCTATCATGTCAAAACACAAAGACAGTTCAGTCAAATATGTTTTCCACTAAAAATCTGCTTCAGTAAGAAAGGAAATTACCAAACACGAACAATTAAACATCAAACCATGAGAATTTCAAGCTATTATTATCTGTATATAGGCCAATTAATCATACAATATAAATATTAAAAGGGAAGCAATGTTTCCTTTGTTACCTGTGCTATTAATGGTGAAGGTAAGGAAAAAACAAACAGAAACAATAAGTAATTATTACAGCAAGGGATGTTAGTTTTCTTTGTCCTTTGGGCTTCTACAGTGTCTTTTAAAAACCATTTAATTTTATTTTATTTGTCTGGTGTGTGCCAAGTGTGTGCCCTTAGAGGTCAGAGCACTGGATCCCACGGAGCTAGACTTCCAGGCAGTTGTGAGCCACTGGGGTCCTCTAGAAAAGCAATACATGCCTTCAACTAATGAGTCCTCTCTACAGCCCACCACTAGTGCTTCTTAACTTTCAGCATATGAAAATGAAAATCTTGGCATTCTTAAGAAAAAAAACCCTTAAAATTAGCACTCAGAAAGAATCCTGTTTAGAGATGAACTCTAGCTGCCTTTTATATCATGAGCAAGAACGACACATTTTGCCACAATGGCTTTAGAGGAAAACAACTAGTGATTTATATTTCTACACTTTGTGATATGTGAAAGAAGAGAGTAGAGACATAAAAATAATATCCTTTTTCTGAAAATTCTTAGATAAAAGAATTTAGTGGAGTAATCAATTGCATCTACTTCATTAGACCATATTAAATGCCACCCTCCTTATAAAATACATCAGTGAAATTACACTTGGCTTTTTTTTAAAACTTTCTTTTTATGTTTGTGTCTTTCACATCATGAATCTCGATCCCATTCATTTCTCTGTCCCTTTGTAACCCTTAAACAAGCTGTAGTGTGACACAATGAGTCACGTAGTAAACCCTTCTGTCCATTTATCTTTGATGCAAGTGTTCACTGCAAATAGTCATTGGTCTGGCTCAAGGTCTCTGGTGTTGGATGGATTCTGGGCCCTCACTGGGACTTCTCTTGGATATCCTGTTGTTGCCCTGTGTTGTGGAGATCCTGCAGCTTTGGGACCGCAGGACTTGCCCCTTTATGTGCTCCCATAGATCATGGATGGGGTAGATGTCGGGATAGCTAACTCATAACCCTGGTTCTGGGCCTGGGTAGTTGCAGGGATGGTCAGTCTGCCAGCTCCCCTCTGGTCTCACTACCAGGGTGAGCTCTCTTGTACTGTCCTGACTCATCCCTGTTGAATTAGGAGCGGCGGGTCTGCATCCCCGGCACCCGGCCGCCTGCATGGCTAGCTTATGCCCGAAATAATTACACGGAAACTGTATTCTTTCAAACACTGCCTGGCCCGGCTAGTTCCAGCTTCTTATTGGCTAGCTCTTACATATTGTTCTAACCCATTTCTAATATTCTGTGTAGCCCAAGAGCTGGCTTACCAGGGAGGATCTTAACCTGCGTCTGTCTGGAGTGGGAGGATCATGGCGACTCACTGACTCAGCTTCTTTTTCCCAGCATTCTCTTCTGTCTACTCCGCCTACCTAATTTTCTGTCCTATGAGGGCCGAGGCAGTTTCTTTATTAGTAAGAAATCACTCCCACATCACATCCCTTGTAGCAACAAGCAAGGGGCAGGGCCAGTTCTGCTTTTACATTGCTGGGGTTGGCTCTTCCACCCCTGGACCATCAGGGCCAGCTCTACTGTGTTGCCCAGGGGAGGTGTAGGGGCCACTCTCTCAAGCGCTGTAGCTGGTGAAGGGCAAGGATAGCTCTCCTGCTCTTATGACCCCAGAGTCAGCTCTCCCACTCACAACAGGCAGAGGGGGTATCTCTACTCTGCCCATGATGAGGGACGGAGCCAGAACTCCTACCTCATGTTCTTGGGCCTGTTCATCTGGACCCCTGTCAATAGGGTCAGCTCTGCAGTGCTGCCCAGGCGAGATGCAGGACCCACTTTCTTGAGTATACACCTGGTAAGTGGCAGGTTCAGCTTCCTTGCCTACCACAGGTGGTAAGCGTTGTGGGGGAGGACACCTCTCCTCACTCCCACCATCACTCCGCAGATGAGGGAGGTGGCACTAGCTATGTCCATCTCATGCCCTCAGAGCTGTCTCTCCTTCACCCCTGTCTACAGGGTCAACTGTACTATGCTGTCCAGGTAAACCACCTGTTCTCCCAAGTGGTGCAGCTGGTGAAGGGTTGTTCACTTTGTTATTTATAAGCACATATTAAGATGAATAGATTTATTTGTCTAGCCATGGAGTAAGGACACCCTCTAAGCAAAGAACTTCCTAAGTGTGAGAAGAGACTATTGATACTTGCCACTGATTCCTAGGAATGACATCGTGGAAGGAAAGAATGATCTCCCATGTAACCACTTAAGCATGCTGTAGCAAGCCCCTCCCCCATTTCCATAATTAAGTATTTCTATAGAAGACCTGCTATTAAATTTTAGAACCCTTTTTTTTAAAGATCCATTTCAGAATCTCATCTTTTAAAGTAACTATAACAACAAAAAACCCTGAAAAAACCGCCATTGTAATTAGTGTTACTACTGCAAGACTCCTGCCAAAAGCAATCATGATGCCATCTGGTCTGACAAACTAAGAGAGCCAAAGAATAGCCATTCAAGTAACAGCTCTTCATCTCACCAGTCAGCTCACTGCAGAATACTAGAGTTGAAACTCAGACCCAGTTAATCTGGGACTCAAGCCACATTCTATAATGTACATCTTGAGTACAGACTGTTCTTCTTAATCTAATAAATTATCTTCTGTAAACGAGCTTGTTCTGAGTCGATCGAATATAATCGCGGTGTTGATGTTCCTTCTATCTCAGGTGTTTCACACACCTCCACGAGTACTTGGAGTGGACTTGCTTCACTATTGGGTCTTCACTTCAGAGGAACCAGATCATTCAGTTAAAGATTTTATAACACACAAATGACTTTCACCTCTTCATCATGTATTCACATTCACTTGGAATGAGTAATAACGAGAGTCATTATCTCAAAATGTTCAGCAGCATCACTGGCAAATAATATTTGATGCAAGAATAATTTAAATAGGCTAAGTACAAGGGGAAAAAACATTGCATAAACCCCTTTCAGTTGGCCTCCAAACCCGCCTTTGACTTGAAAAACACCAACAAAAAGACACTGCTTCTTCCTTCAACTACTCATGCCTTAGGGAAAATAAAAATATCAAAAGAGCCGATGAGTACTTTGCATATCACATTACATCATTATCAGCAATATATTAGATAACACAATAGAAGGAAAATTAGTAAAGCTTGTCAAAGGAAGCAAAACATTGGATATGGCAAGTTACACACCTAGTGAAGACTAAGTTGCTTCCTCAGGATACACACTTGCTTTTAAGAAGTCACTTCAAGCATCTCTCTGACCACAGAGATGCAGGAAGAACCACAGTGGGAGTCAAAGATACTTTAGGGATAACTACCAGGAAATAGCATTGATTTATAACAACTAGTATTGAAAATTAATCATAAAATAGAAGATTTTTTTTTCCGAGTTAGGGTTTCTCTATGTAACAACCTGGTTGTCCTGGAACTTGCTTTGTAGACCAGACTGGTGTCAAACTCACAGAGATCTGCTGGGATCTAACAGCACCCAGCAAAATTAGAATATTCTTTAACATCCTATTTTTCCTAGTAATAGTATCATTTTGATTTTGCAAATAAGGCAGCTAATGTCAGCTTTTATTCTTGTATTACCTGCTGAGATACACTTGGCTAATGAAGAAGTCACTCAAACTTAAACTGTGTTTGTTCTCTGAAAAATAAGCCTTCAGTTTTCTAACTCTCAAGCATTAGTTTAATAAGATAAATTCACTCACTGATTAATTCTTTTCTTTATTTACAGAGCTTCCTTATGGCTAGGAGAAAACAGAGGACCTCTATGCCTTTAAATTTCCAGATAATATTGAGGTTTCTGGCATCAGCACCTAAAGTTAAAATCCTCTCTGTAGCCCCCAGAAAGAAGGTAATTCTAGTAGTCTGAACAATGAAGCAATCTGAAAAAAGGAAGGAAAGCTCAGAAGTGAAAGTGTCACTAACAGCAACTGTGTGGTTGTTCCTATCTGTTTACACAGCTGCATTAGAAGCAGGCTTCCCTCCCTGAAAGAAGAATACAGTCTCTAGACACCTTAAAAGAGAACACACCTTTAATTATATACCTCTAAATTTTGGATTACTATGTTACAATGACCTTAATGCCTTTGGAAGTACACACTGGTAGTGATGGAAGAGACCACAGGAGTTCAGTCACCCAGTGTCCATATACTGCCTTCCTCTTTAAAGAATGCAGTAACCATTAGTCCTCCACACAATTTTCCTACTTCTTTTTACAATCTTCCCCGTCATACCCTTCTCCTTGTTCCTCCTTCCTTCCTCTTCTTTCCTTAGAAATGGGTCTTTCTATATTGCTAAGTGTTGCTAACTCAAGTACTCTGTATCCTCAACTCTCAAGTATTGGGAGTACAGGCATATGCCTCCACTCTGGCCTCCCCTTTTATGTTCTGTATTGAGAAACTCAGAGCTAACTTCTAGAAACCTCAAAGTCGGCACAGAAAGTGGTCCTTTTCTTCTAGTTAAAATAACCAGAAAATCAGGCCATAAAAACATAAGGTGTCATATTTAGTATTTCCTAGGGCTATACAGAAGAACAAAACATTTGGGAAACTATTAACTCAAATAACAAACTTACTCAACATAGTATGTTCCATACTGAGGGTCCTCTATTTTCTCCCAGCCATAAGGAAGCTCTGTAAATAAAGAACAAAATTAATCAGTGAGTGAATTTACTTTTTAAATTAATGCTTGAGATTTAGAAAGCTGAGGGGTCATATCTCAGAGAACAAAACAGTTTTAGTTTGAGTAGCTTTTTCAATAGCCAAGTTATCTCAGCAGGTAATTAGGATACTAGAACAAAAGTTGACCTTTGCTGGGTGTGGTGATGCAAGCCTTTAATTCCAGCACTCAGGAGGCAGAATCAGGTGGATTTCTGAAGTTTCCGGCCACCCTGATCTACACAGTGAGTTCTAGGCCAGGGGAAGCTATCTAGTAGAACCCTGTCTTAAACAAACAAACAAAAAAAAGGCACACACACAAAAGCTAACTTATGAAAAAGTAACATTAAAGTAAAAACGTTATCTGAACACAAGACATAAAATTAATAGTTATTAGGGTGCTGAAGAGGCTGAGAGGTTAAGTAACTCAGGTTAAGAACTTCTGATCCATTCATTCTTAGCTCTCCTCTAGTTCCTGGGAATCCAATGCCAGATCACCTTCACATAGAAATAAACGCAAGATGTATCTTATTCTTAGGTCTAATTTATATATCTTTGTAGTACATTTTAACTTAATATTTCCTTTGCTAAATAAAATAAAATGTAGACCAAAGAATGCCTTGTCTTTTCGTTAATCACAGATAATTTGGCAGAACAGAGGAAAAGTTATATGCAAAGAGAGATGAGTCTTATAAGTGCCAATTACAAGACTCCAGGTGTGCCATATTAAGAAATTACATGCATTGTTCATATGAGTATGAAGGGCAAAGGACATTAGGTATTTTTCTCTAGAGCCCCCCCCCTATTTTTCAATTGCATTTATGTGTGTGTGTGTGGTGTGTGTGCATGAGTGTGTGCCATTCACACACATGCCAAGGAATATGTGTGATGGTCAAAAGACAACTTTCAGGAAATGGTTCTATCCATCTACCATGTGGGTGATGGGAATTGAACTCAAATGGTCAGACGAGATAGCTGAGCTATCTCACTGGCCTTTGACCTTAGCTTTTGAGACAAGGTCTCTCACTAAACAAAGCTCATCATTTCAAGTGGGTGTGTTAGCCAGGGAGCACCCAGGGATCCGTCAGTCTTTGACCTACAAGGACAGGGTGACAGGGACACATAGCTATACCTGTCTTGTATATGGATGTTGGAAATTCATGCTCAGGTCATCTTTATTGCACAACAAGAATTCCCACCAACTTAGCCACCACCCAGGCATGTGATCTTTATTTTGATTATAATAAGAGTGATTAAGCAGGACTATGACATGATTAAATTTATATTTGTATGAGATTATTGGCCATCAGTAACAAGAAGAAACAGACAGAATGGAGTGATATAAAAGCAAATAAAACCATAAATAGACTAGGCAATAAATTATGAAGGCTGGAACTAAGGCACTGGTAGTAGGAGCGAGGAGAATGGGTATGTTAGAGATAAGGAAGTCACAGGGATAGGATCGAAATTACTACAGAGATTAGGGGAGAAAAGAGTGGGAGAGAAGGCCACGGTGATTTCCTCAGTTTCTAGTTCTCCTGGCATAAAAATGATGAACATGTAATACCTTGTGGCTGTGACAAAATACCTAATGAAGCAACTTACGGAAGGAAGAGTTCGTTTAGGCTCACAATTTAAGGACATAGGCCCTGATCGTGGGGAAGGCATGGAGCAGGAATGTGAAGCAGCTGGTCTGACAGTCAGGAACCAAAGTTCAGCTCACTTTCTCCTTTTTATTCAGTCTGGGATTCCTGCCCAACTGATGATGCTATCCATATTCTAGGTGATCTTCCCTCTGCAGATAACCTTTCTGAAAGCAATCCTCACAAAAGTACTCAAGTCAAATTCAACCAATTTTTATAATCTTTGATAACAAAGATTAATTACTACAACACATTATCAAGTACTTACTAATAACTAATATGAAAAACTGTTACAGGAACTAAAAATATAAAATTAAGATTTAAAAGAGCTTAGGAGACAGAAGAAGCATTTAAAAAGCCTTAACAGCCGGGCGGTGGTGGCACACGCCTTTAATCCCAGCACTGGGGAGGCAGAGGCAGGCGGATCTCTGTGAGTTCGAGACCAGCCTGGTCTACAAGAGCTAGTTCCAGGATAGGCTCCAAAACCACAGAGAAACCCTGTCTCGAAAAACCAAAAAAAAAAAAAAGAAAAAAAAAGAAAAAAGTAAAAAGCCTTAATACTGTGTCCAGCACAAGTAGACACTTAAGAAATGGTTAAGTTTTTAAAAGCTACAATACTAGAACTTAGTACTTAACAAAAAGGGAAGAGTGAGGGAAAAGCTTAGAAGAACCAGTTTTTTACTCAAACAAAAGAGAGGATTATTATTTGTTAAAGGCAAGAAGGAAAGGCATTTCATATATGTAGTCTGAACACATCCTGACAGAGGTATCTATGAAGCTTCTGGCAATATGGACCTAGATTTACCAGATAAGCATAGGAAGATAGACATTTGGTAGACACCATGGGAACAGCCATGGCAATGGTAAGACTGCTGAAACTGTGAACAGAGAGAGGTGAAAGATAAACAGTCTGAGGAACACTGACACAGTAGAAACTGGAAGGATAAATTACGGTCTATGGGAAAGGGTCAAAGACAGAGGGCATGACCAGCACAAACAGCTGTGTGCAGCAGTGAGGAAGAGCTGTCAGAAGCTATCAAGATAGACAATCAGGCTGTTGGTACTTTTAAGAAAAGCAGGTCTAGGCTTGGCATAGTAGCACATGCCATTAATCAAAGCACTCGGGAGGTAAATGTAAGTAGATCTTTGTTAGCCTGAAGCCAGCCTGATCTACACAGAGAGTTAGTTATAGGCCAGGCAGAGCTACATAGTGAGACCTTGCCTCAAAAAAGGAAAAAAGAGCCAGGTAGTGGTGACACATAATTTTAATCCCAGCTCTTGGGAGGTAGAGTCAATTGGATCTCCAAGTTTGAGGCCAGCCTGGTCTACAGAATGAGTTCCAAGACCACCAGAGATATACACAGAAAAATCCTGTTGAGGGAAGCAGTTTGTTGAAAAGGCAGGGTTAGGAGTGGGTGCTAAATGCAAGACTATTACAATCACTATAATTTTAAAAATAGAAGTAGAATCCTTAACAAGAAATAACCAAAAAAGAAAAAGAAAAATTTGTGAAAAAGATAGTGTAAGGACTGTGCAAAAGATCTAGGGTCAAAGGCAAGAGAAATATGTTTATTTGGGGAATGGGAAAGACCTAACTAACCTCATTATCTTTTCCTCTGTTAGAAACAGAAGCATTCCCCCCAAAAACAGTTGACTCGACAAAGCAAAACTAATTTTGGCATATTACGCAGCTGGATGGTTCTAATGCCCATGATTTATCCTTTCCCTTTTCTCTCTTTCAAAATGAATTTTTTCTTATTTAAATGTATGAATTTCAACTGCTTTTTCATGATGGAGGCCTATTCAGCTGGTAATTTTCTATTATCACTTTCTAAGCTCCAAAATGATTCAACATTCAATATATTTATAAGACGGCTTTGGCAAAAATTTATTCTTAATTGTTCTTTCATCATCTAAGAAATGGGTGGGTTGAGAGTAGAATAGAATCCTGATATTGTATTTTCTAAGATAATTACTTAAGCCAAAATACTAATTATTTTATTTGAATGGAAGATAAATATATTCATCTGTTAAATCATCAGATAGTGTGGAGACATAGCTGGGTTCAAATTTCAGAAGAATGGGAAAGAAAGGATACATTTTAGAATTGGCGAAGTTTGCCTAGAAGATCTTAAATGAACAGTGGATGGCAAACAGTATCTTATATTATACACTCCTACGTTCAAAATATTATCTTTTAACATATACTCTATATAAAGCATGATGAAGATATATATTCATATATATAAATATATACATACATATACACATACATCCTCCCTCTCCCTCTCTCTCTCTCTCTCCCTCCCTCCCTCCCTCCCTCCCTCCCTGATATAATCTTTAGTGAAAACAGTCAACTTCAGGGCTACTCCTTCCTGTGAAGGGAGACAAAGTACACAGGCAAAGTGGTAAAAGTTGCTGAGCATAAAAGATAGAGACTCAAAGGTCCAAAAATCAGGACCTCCCCACCAGATTATGCAGGCAATACTGGAATGTATATCTAGCTGTAACCCTTCTACTGAAGGTGTTTAACTGTTCTTGGAAGAAATGTAGTTTTCATGAACCTCCTTGGTTTGTTTGTTTATGTGTATCTGTGTGAACACGTACCACAGTGCCCATGTAGAGGTTAGAGCACAACTTTCAGCAGCTAGTTCTCTCCTTTTACCATGTGGGTTGGGAAATGAAAGCAGTAGTCAGATCTGGCAGCAAGTCATCTTTACCTGCTGAGCCATTTGGGTGACCTATATGTCTACTTTTGAGAGTAAAAGAGGACACTATAAATAATTATATTGTGACAAAGAAATAGTCTGAATTTCTCAAATTCCATAGAGAAGCATGAAAGAAACATTTTCTATTTCTTTGAGCCCCTCAGTTCCTTCCACAAAGTAAAAAGTATCTTTCCTGAGTAGTGAGCTTTACAGAATACACTCAATACGGCTGAGACTCTAGGAACTCCTGTTTCAGATGCTACCTGCTTGTTGAGAAACATTCTAGTCTATCCTCTACCTTGCCTGCCTCAGGGGAGAGAGTACAGGTGCTTAATGCTACTTCCTACAGAAGTAAAACAGAGAGCATCCATATAGATGCAGGACTCCATACTCACTGGCTAGCCCACATCTGACCTCATGTCTCTAGTTTGTATTTAGTTTTATTGTGACTCTAAACTAGTAGATGAAGACAACTCTTTATCTACTTCTACAGAACATTACAGAATTTAAAAAAAAACATACTGTTTATGAGAGTCATCAAATTAATCTGAAAGACATCACAGCTTCTCTCCCTGCCTCCTCTAGTCTGGGAACTTCCCCCTCTGTGGCAGTCTGAATGTACTGGCCCCATGATCTCATAGGGAGTGGCACTATTAGAAGGTATGGCCTTGTTTGAAACCTGTCTTGGGTCACAGAGAAGAATTTTAGCATGTTGCCTAGAGATCTTGTGACAAGAAGTAGCTGCCTTTTGCCCTTGTCCAAAGAGTCTGCCTGAGGCTAAAGTGAGGAGATTTAGACTAATCCTGCTGATGGAAGAGAACTCAGAACAGCCTAGTCTAGACTGTGTTGTGTTGTCGCTAGTGTCTCTGCTTATAATGATCTACAATGAAAAGGAGCAAGCTGAGTGGAGTAAACTACAAAAATGTACATTTTGAGGAGAAAAAGAGCACTAGTAAATGGAATGGAGCTAAATTTTGTGTTCAAGGAAATAAATGAATTAAGAAGTGGAATATAGGAAGTGGTGACCTCATAGGAAGATCCTACCCAGTTGAATTTCCAGCTTGTGAAAAGAAGCTAAAGAAGAGCTCAGAGTCAGTGTGGTGGGGCAGGCCTTCCATTCCTTTACTCAGAAGGCAGAGGCTGGTGGATCTCTGAATTTCAGGCAGTCTGGTCTACAGAGCAAATTTCAGGACAACCAAGCTTAGGCAGTAAAAGACAGAAAGCTGGTAAAAATTATTTGAACTAAGGGACCATCTTCCAGCCCCAGCAAGCAGCAGAACTTAGCAGCTTCGGCCATGAGGTTCTGCTTTAAGAGTTAAGGAATGAAGCCATGGAGGCCAGGCATGTATCATGGTGTCATTGAATGGAGGCCTAGGAGAGAGGCCATTAAGTGAAGCTGTGAAGTTGAATCCTGAATTGCACTGGAGAACCCAAGATGTTAGAGATGCCAGAGTCATGGGATACCTGCTCATGAGAGCTGCTAACAGGGAGTGGAACCAGCCCAAGAGAATAAGTATGTTACAGTCAACAAACCTGAATGGCGTTGGAGATCTGAAGAACATTTTGACATCAGACATGCAATTTCAGAGTTTGGAGTTTGTCCAGTTGGTTTTTGATCTTGCTTTGGTCCAGTACACACATATTTAATATATATTTAATAAAGCATATGTAAAACCAGATGTTTAAAAACAAGAAGACCACATAATTTTGTGAGTACTTAATACCCCATGAAAACACCTCATATGAGGTATCTGAGAAAGCCAGCTCAACTTCTATTTACTTATTGCATTATTAGCTTGGGCATAGATGTTTGTATTATCTTCAATCAGCAGTACTTCTGCTTAACTCTCTTAAAGCAACATTCCATTGTGTGTGGGTTGCTTTAAAAGCTACATGTCACAGGTTCTAATGGGCAGAAATAAACTGCAAGACTTCAGTGACCTGGAATGGTGTCATGGTCGACATGTACTAGATAATGTATGTGACAATTTCGATAATGGAATGAGTAAGAGTGCCATTAACAAAATAGTACTCAAAATAGTGAAGTTTATTTTATATAAATATTTTTACTTTCAAGAATGCTATGAAAACAAGTTTCAATGTTTTCTTCTAGTATACCATTAGATAGTTTTAATGCCAACATCTTGGAGACTACTAGTGTTAGGATGCGTCAGAAGAGTAGAAGAGAGGAGGTTATAAACAAAAGCTTTTAATCCTAAAGAATAGGGGAGTGTCACAGTGACTATGGAGGTCTGAAACATGCCTAGGCTACAAAGCAACACATTATTTCTAAAACCTCATTGGCACACATACATGTGTTTACAGGAAAATTTTTTCAGGTTTTCAATACGTTGATAATTTTGACAAATACTTGACAAAATAAAAAAAATAACAAAAGAAAATGAAAACAAAAACAACCAACCTCCAAGAAATGAGAGCTTCCTAGAGCAAAAGAAGAGGTAAAAACTGCTAGCCCTGGCCTAATGTGCAAGAAAAATGGAGTCTATGAAATAAAGAAGCCAAAGATGTCAAATTTACTTTAAATATGTGCATTTGACATGCCAATGAGACAACTAAAAATAGGTTCAAAAGCAATAGGAAACACAGAAATCTAGTTCACAAAGAAGGGCAAAATACTAAAGATTAAGTGGGTCAGTCAACAGAGTGAGAGGAATAAATACCTCCCACCAAACAGAAAATGCAGAGAATTGAGCAGAAATTGAATTAGGGGTAAGGAAGACAACGAATCAACAAGACAGACAAAGACCAAGGAATATGCACAATCGGAAAAGTCAGTTTTTAAAGTATTACATGTTGTAGTTTATCTATACAATGGCTTACTTCAACATCACAAAGGACTTACTATGAAAGCCTTATAGACAAAGAAGATAAAATACAAAAAAAAATTATAAAATAGAGGGGCTGAGCAAGGGTGCCTACCACCAAGCCTGACCACCTGAGATTGATTCTTGGAACTCAAACAACAGGAGGGAACAGAATTATTTCCATTCATCTCACCTGCCACCTGCCTTCTCCTCTGCCCTCCACCTCCCAAGTGCTGGAATTATAAGCAGCCTTCTCTCCTGTTTTCTTTCTAATTAATTAATATTTTATCGTGTGTGTGTGTGTGTGTGTGTGTGTGTGTGTGTGTGTGTAAGCCTACAGAATCCAGAAGAGGGGGTTGAATTCCCTGAAAATAGTTACAAGCAATTGTGAGGTCCCTCATCCCCTTGCCTCACAGTTTATCCCGATTCCTAAATATCAGCTCCCAACATCTAGAAACACATATTACCCAGAACCCCCAGTAGCCACACCTATCTGGATGCAAAAATAATTCCCTACCATGCAATAAATAGTCATCACATTCTCCTACGAACCAAGGAACAAACATCCAACCGACAAAGACAAGATGATATTATCAGGACCTAGAATTACCTTCCCAAACCTGGGTGCCCAGATGTCAGATAAAAACAAAATCAGTAACAGCCAGGACAATGTGTCTCCACTAGAGCCCAGTAACTCTAGCACAGTAGGCCCCAAGCATTGTAATAAAGCTGAAGCACAAGACAAAGACAGTACGATAGCCTTTATAAATATGACTGAGAACCTTAAGAGGAAATGAATAAATCCCTTAAGAAATCTATAAAAATACAAACATTAAAAGGAAGTGGAAACAGAGCCAACATACGAAACTCAAACTGAGGTAATTGTAGAATGAAAGATTTAGGAACTCAAACATGAACTTCAGAAGCAAGTCTCACCAACAGAATATGATAGAAGAAAGAATCTTAGGCATTAAAGATGTAGTAGAAGAAACGAGCATCTCAGTCAAATAAAAAGCTAAATCTAAAAAACCTCCTGGCACAAAGCATCCAGGAAATCTGGGACACTATAAAAAGACCAAAGCAAAGAATAACAGAAAGGATTTAAAAACAGTACCCACCCTTCTGCTGCATCTAAGAAACGGCTTATTATCAAGGACAGACATCACTGAAGGTGATCAAAGGGTTACAAACTAGAAAAGAAGTCAAAGTATCTTTATTTGTATATGATGACAGTATACATAGGTGCCCTTAAAATTCCACTGGGGTTCCTACAGCTGACAAACATTTTCAGCAAAGTATCTGGATAAAAAATTAACTCACAAAAAAATCAATAGTCCTCTGACAAATGACAATCAAAATGAGAAAGAAATCAGGGAAACAACACCTTTCACAATGGTCTGAATAAATACAAAACATATTAGGGTAACTAACTAAACAAGTGAAAGACGAAGATGAAAAAAGACCATGCTCATGGATCAGTAGGATTAATATAGTAAAAAGGGCCATTCTACTAAAAGCAATCTGCATATTCAATGTAATCCCCATTAAAATTCTTCATAGATATTGAAAAAATAATCTTCAGCTTCATATGGAAACACACACACACAAAAACCAACCAACCAACCAAACAAACAAACAAAAAACCCACAGCATTGCTAAAGCAATCATGA
>NW_026067977.1:5259691-5306507 GCF_014885135.2 Alexandromys fortis
AAAAAAAAAAAACCATAAGAAATAAATAATCTCTGACCAGAAAAGTCAAAAGAGGGAAACACACACACCACAACAACAAAATAACAGGAATCAACATCGTTGTTCACTAATATCTTTCAACATCAGTGTTCTCAATTTCCCCAATAAAAAGACACAGAATAAACAGGTGATGGTGGCACATGCCTTTAATCACAGCACTTGGGAGGCAGAGGCTGGCAGATCTTTGTGAGTTCAAGGCCAGCCTGGTCTACAAAGTGAGTTCCAGAACAGGCTCTAAAGCTAAACAAAGAAACTGTCTTGGGGGGAAAAGGGAAAAAAAAAAAAAGACAAAGAATAACAGAAAGGATTTAAAAACAGTACCCACCCTTCTGCTGCATCTAAGAAACGGCTTATTATCAAGGACAGACATCACTGAAGGTGATCAAAGGGTTACAAACTAGAAAAGAAGTCAAAGTATCTTTATTTGTATATGATGACAGTATACATAGGTGCCCTTAAAATTCCACTGGGGTTCCTACAGCTGACAAACATTTTCAGCAAAGTATCTGGATAAAAAATTAACTCACAAAAAAATCAATAGTCCTCTGACAAATGACAATCAAAATGAGAAAGAAATCAGGGAAACAACACCTTTCACAATGGTCTGAATAAATACAAAACATATTAGGGTAACTAACTAAACAAGTGAAAGACGAAGATGAAAAAAGACCATGCTCATGGATCAGTAGGATTAATATAGTAAAAAGGGCCATTCTACTAAAAGCAATCTGCATATTCAATGTAATCCCCATTAAAATTCTTCATAGATATTGAAAAAATAATCTTCAGCTTCATATGGAAACACACACACACACACACACACACACACACACACACACACAAACCAACCAACCAATCAAACAAACAAACAAAAAACCCACAGCATTGCTAAAGCAATCATGAGTAATAAAAGAACTCCTGGAAGTACCATCCCTAATTTCAAGATGTATACAGAGCTATAGTAAATGCAGCATGATATTGGCACAAAAACAGACATGTTGGTCAATGGAATTGAACTGAAAACCCAGACATAAATCCTCTGGCAACAAAGATTAATAGAAATTAGTTAATTTAAGATGTAAGAGCTAGCTAGGAATATGCCTGAGCTATTGGCCATTGTTGTAATTAATATAGTTTCTGTTTGATTATTTGGGGTCAGGCAACTGGAAAACGAAAGCACAGTCTCCATCTACAAATAAAATAACCAACTAGATACACAGATAAATAGAATTAATAAAATGATGAAAATAGCAGATTAAATAGAAGGAACTAGAAAAAAAATCATCCTGAGTGAGGTAACCCAGACCCAGACAGACAAATACGGTATATATTCACTTATATGTAAATATTAGCTGTTAAGCCAATGATAACCAAGTTACAATTTGTAGAACCAGAGTTTAAGTACAAAGTAAGAGACTTGAGGGTAGGGTGACAGATCTCCCTAGAAAGGGATATAAAACAGATAGTTTTGGATGGATTAGTAGCAGGGGGACTGGAACAGAAGGATCAGATGAGAGGAGGAGGGAAGAGGGAAACAATGACGGGAATACGGGAAGACACAGCTGAGCTAAAATTGAGGGCCATTTGAGGGGTAGTATGGAAACCTAACACATAAGCTTCCCAAAATAAAATCAAACCTGAAGATTATCTAAAGGAAATCACTAAATAATGGGAGAGACAGAGCACCAACTGTCCATCTTTTGTCACTAAATGAAGCTTCTAGTACAAGGATTGGGATTACATCTAAAGTAAGTATTGGCCAAAGGGACCCCACAGGAATAAACAAACAGCCTAGGTTTTTGCTCTCCACAAAGTGTAGCAAGGTCCCATTGCTTAAGACAACACCTACACAACTCACTGAACATGGAGATGTTGAACACAGAGCCTTCCCCCTATCTATGTGTTAGCACCTTTGATACAGAAAGATACACTGCATGTTACCAAAGAAGAAATGTAAGCACCAACTAAAGCACAAACCCTTTGTTCTACAATGGTGTCTAGTCTGCAAGATTTGCTAGTGTAATGGCACAAAGTTAGTGGGAGCAACCAACCACTATCTGATTTGACTAAAGGTGCACTCCCCAAGATAGAACCCATACCTGACATTGCTTGGTTGACCAAAAACCAAAGACTAGATAGTCCAGGGATCTAGGGTAAGAACAAATACTATGACTGGTCTTAAAAACAAACAAACAAACAACAAAAAGTAGTAATAAAGTTACTCCTAATGACATTCTGCTATACTTAAACTGTTTTGAGTGTCTGCCTCAGTCATCCTGAGAGAAGTTTCTCACTGCAGCCGATGGGAACACATCCAGAGACCCAGAGCCAGATGTTATACAGACAGTGAGAAACCTTGGAACACTCAGCTCTAAATGGGATGTCTCCATCAAGTCCCTCCCTTCAAGGCTCAGGGAACCCTGTGGAAGGGTTGGGGACAGAAGAATGTAAGAGCCAAAGGGGATGAAGTGTTTTTATGGGATTCGTGGGTGTACAAACAAGAGCTTCTGCTTCTTGTGTCTTCTCTGGGTTCCTTTCCTTCTGTTTGTTTGACTAATTTTAATGTGTTAGTTTTATTTTATTATTTTATTTTAATTAATTTTGTTATTATCCTTTAGAAACCTGTTTGTTTTCTAATGAGAAACAGAGAGGTGGATGGATCTGGAGAAAAGGGATGTACTGGTAGAAATAAAGGGGGGGGGACTGTAAACAGGATATACTACATGAGAAAAAATTCAATTTTCTATAAAAGGAAAAAACTATAAGAAACACAAAGACACTAACATTCAAAAAGAAAATTCATAAAAACATAAAATTAGAAGCCATTACATAATCAAAAGACCAATAATGACCAAAAAATGCCCAAACAAGCAATATAAGACAAAATATCTACACAAATACCATTGAGTTGTGTTTTGTGTTGGCCATCTACTGCTGGGTATAGATTAATATGCCAAGTCAGACTCCACTAGAGAAAACAAATCTTTCCTTGAAAGCAGGAAAATTGGAAATGTATTACAATGATTTTTTACTACCTTATTCATTTTTACAGTCACTAACTCAGTATTTCTATCACTTTTAGGAAATTCAGGAAATAATTTAGGAAATAATCTCTATTCCCATCTTCTTCCTGAGACAACTCCTAACCTTTTCTGTTTCCTTAGATTTCATTACTTTCTTATATAGAGAATAGTACAGTCTGGTCTTTTGCATCTTATCTTTTTTTACTTTGGACAGTATAATTGATTTCATATATAAATATATATTATTTAGTTTAATTGCTAAATATTAGTAAACTGTAGAGTTATATTACATTTTACATACTCATTATGCAAATAGTTGTTTCCACTTTGGGTGTATTTATTGGTAGTGTTAACTATAAATTCTTACCTATAAGCTTTTGAGTATGCACACACACATACACACATAAACACTTTTCATTCTTCCTGGGCAGATACAGAGAAACAGAATTGGGAAATCATATGGTGGACAAACTTAACTTTTAAGAAACTGACAAAATGGTTTTCAAAATGGCTGTACCATTTACATTCTGTACATCAATAAGGAAGAGATACTGTTTCTCTAGTTATCTTTTTTATTCTTGCAGTCATTCCAGTGTGTTAACCACTCAAACTGTTTTCAGCAACTTTTTCATATATATTTTGATCATTTGTGTGCCTTCTTTGGTAAATGATTATTTAAATATGGTGTCCATTTTTAAAATCATTGAGTTATAAATTTTATAGGAGATGGAACAGTGGCTCAGCTGTCGAGAGCACTTGCTGCTCTTGCAAAGGACCCACATGGTGACCTTCTCTAACTCTAGTCCCAGTGATATTGGCTCCCCTCTTCTGGCCTATATAGGCAATGGACGCAAGTGGTACACAAGACATTCAAGAAAAAAAAGAAACCACTCATCCACAGAAACCTTTTTTAAAATCCTCAAACAGTTCTTTATAGATCTTTACCAGAATTCCTCTGTTAGACACTGCAAAATCTGAGACGTGATCTATAAATTTTCTTATCTCCCTTTACCACAGTTCCATAAGAGCTCTACCACTGACTTAGAGCACTAGCTCCTTTAAATACATTTTCAAATTTTTAGACACTAAGTTGTCCAGATTGGTCTTAAATCTGAAATCCTTCTGCCCCAGCTTCATAAGTAGCTAGAATTATAAAACTGTGATACCAGGCTTGGCCTGATTTATTTTCTTAGTGATGTCTTTTAATGAACATTTAAAAATTTAAAATTGAGTACAAAACAACAATTTCTTCTAGACTTTTTGTAGTTTGTATAGAAACTACCAATCTTCACTTTATGAATACATTCTATATTTTCTTCTAAAAGTTTTATGGTTTAGCTTTATGACTAGGTTTTTTATTTACCTTATTATTTTATTTATTAAAAATTAATTTTTGTGTAAGAAATGAGATATAGGTGAAGTTTGCTTTTCAGTAAGCTTTGTTTTATTTATATATTCTGTAGTACTAGCAATGGAAACCAGGGCCTTATACACAAAATGCCAACTTGTTCCAGTAACATTTGTTGAAGATACTTTCTTCTCAGAAAATTGATTCTTGGCAAATCAATTGTAAATCAAGTGACTAGAGATATATCCCACTATTTCTATTTTGTAGCAAACTTTTCTTTTGGCTACAATGATCTGTTTTCTTACACTGATCGTATTTGTCCTACAACTGTCTGGATTACTACATCTTACAGGAAGTCTTTAGATACATGGCCTATGCTCTGCATTAGACATAATGAAGCTCTACCTAATTTACTGAATATAATTTTAAAACTTCAACTTTAGGACATACATTAAAAAAGCAGCAGAGACATTTTTTTCTTTTTAAAGAAGGTGAAAAATTCTTATAAGCTTATATAACATAATTACTACCACCAGGTAATTATGATTACAATCAACTGCTTATGAATATTACTATTTTTGCTTAGGGTATTGGAAAACTCATTATCTAAGCAAGAAAAGTAAGGAAGGATTAAGAGAATAAGCCTAGTATAAAAGGCTTCTGAATCTCTACCTCCATCTTCACAGTCTTCGGGGGCTTTGGCTTTCTTGCAGAGACGAGGATCCAACCAGGTGGTTGTCTTGGTATTATGACTGTGGAATAAAGATCTTAATTAGAAATAGTAAAATAAAGAGGGAGGAAAGTATTGAAAAAGCAAAGACTCAACTAGAAAGCATATGCTATTAGAGCATTTACCTCCTACAGGCTCCATTTGTATACCACAGACTCAATAATCCAACTGTTCCCAATCCATTGCTTAGAAATCGCCACAACAGAAAGGTAATGTCAGAGGCACAAATTTGAGAATGAAGAACTTAGAGAAGGGATCAAATGCCATTTTGATAATGATAAATTTACTTAAATAGTCAAAACCATTTCAAACGGTGGGCACATAGTTGTATTGCTAGTTAGAAAAGCTGAACTAAAAATCATGTTTCCTTGCTGCAGGAATTACTTTTGTTAAAAAAGTAATGCAACATTTTTTTTGTTTTGTTTTTGAGTATCTGTGATTTCATGGGGGCTGAAAACAAACAGAGCTTCTGTCCTTATAGAGGGTCTTTAAAATAAGATAAATTTTACAAGATTTAAAGTGGCTGTTTCTGTAACATATCACTGAAAAGTCATGGCTCTGGTTAAACACCGCTCCATAAAACTGTATTTTCACTAACATGGATCACCTGAAATAAACAAACAAAAAAGGTAGAATAAAACAGAAAGATTATGTCATTGCTCCTTTCTGTAAAACAGACCAAAAATGGTCCCAGAGAACAATGTGTTTAATTTCATTATAGGCCACATTTAGTCAGCTTCAGGCCAAGTCACCATGCAAGGCAATAATGCTAAAACTATTAAAGTGCAGAAAAAACAAGCAGTGTTCAAAGTCCCTGAAACAGGGGTAAGGAAATAGCAGTCAGTAAAGTGACCGCCTTGCCAACATGAGGACCCAAGTTCAATCTTCAAACCTCATGTAAAAATGCCAGGGGTGGTGACACATACTTGTAATCCCAGCATTGGGGAGGCAGAGACAGATGGATTTGGGGGCCCACTGGCTGATTAGCCTAGCCTAATTGTCAACCACCATGTTCCAGTGAGAGACCTGTCTTAAGAGGTGGATTATGTTCCTGAGGATTATACCTAAAACTGTCCTCAGTCTTCTACGTATGCAACAACACACATGTATAGTATATTTGCACTTACATACATGTACTTGCATGCGCTCACACACACTAAAAAAGTCTCTGAAACAAAGGGATGTCATAAAAAGGTAGAAAGAAAACATAATGTCAGTTATTACTGAAGTCCTATGAGCATAATGATAAAAAGAAGTTTTACTTCCCGGTCCACTTTTAGAAAGGAAAGAACTGTTATAAAACAGAAGCTATCTCCTGTGTTCTTTCTAATCCACCCCCCCCCCCAGCCTTTGCAACACTCTGCACCTCCGCTCAGGTATGATACAGTTGGCAGACCATAGCAGAGACACTTTCTGAGTGTATACTAATTTTTTTTAGGAAAGCATTAGAGTATTTTAGAAAGTCTGTGTCATACATCCTGACAGAGAGAATGTCCCTAAAATAAAACCTGTAGAATCAAATATAGTAAAATGAAAGAGATCACAATTCACAGAAACCTAGGAGAATACAAATGGTTGGGGGTGGGGAGGAAGCTGTAGAAAATATATTCCTAAACCGAACTCAAAATTTCTACTTGAGAAAGGCCTGACTTTGAGTATACCAATGCAAACGTTATTGCTAAACTAGAAAATATAGGTAATCTGCTAAGATTTTACCCAATATTCCCTAAGGTACAAACAGTACTCACAGGGGCCATTCCTAAGATGTAAAAGCAAAACCTGGACCTCCATCATTAATATGCTTTCCTCACAGCTACACATGAACACAGCAGTTAACACAAACCGACCACATCGGCTACAGAAACAGAACTGTTGCCCTATCACTAAATATTCACCTGTTTTGGGATTCACAAACTCTTCAGTCAAAACATGGTTTGGAAAAATTTCTCCTATTGCATGGGTCGTCTTTGTACTGACTGACTGCATTGTGGATAAGTGTTTAAGTTTATAGCCTCCTTTGTTTTTTGCTGTTTTTGTGGTCATATCAGAAAGTCTTTGTTAAATCTAATGTCATAGAATTTCTCCCATATTTTCATGTAGTAGTTTAGTTTCAATACTTGTTAAATGCATTTATTTTTTATTTTATTTTATGTGTACAAATGTGTACCTGTGTAACTCTACACTCATCACATTCCTGCCTGGCACCAAAGGAGCCCAAAGGGCATTAAACTCCCAAGACTAGAATCATAAGTGGATGTGAGCTGCCTGAGATGGGGACCAGGAACTGAACTTATGTCCTCTGTAGGTACAGTACATGTTTTTTTTTTTTGAGGTGTTAGTATAAATTTTCACTTTCTTAATATACACACATAATTATATATAAATATGTATATTCTAAATGGATATAAATGTAGAAGTAGTGGTAAAGAGAAAAATACTGCTTTGTATGGCATTCATTTTTCACATAAAATACATAAAAGTTTCATATAAGCCCTATTTACTACCTAAATTTCTGACTGTCCTGTCTAAAGAGGAAGGATTTACTGAGGATTCAGGGAATACAGTCTGTTACAGAGGGGAAGGAATGGCGTGGGAAAGATGGTGAGGGCTGCACATTTGAGGAAGCTTTAATCAGGACTCCTTCAAGCAATATCAATCAGTTCACTGACGCACTAAGTTGGACCAGGTGGTATCATACCTGCAGTCTGTTGTTAACTTCCTACCTGGCGTAAACAGATATTTGTTCATGTCTCTGCTATGTACAACACTTGGCAAAATGGATTTCCTCATGCAGAAAAATCAAAGATTATATCAACTTGCATAAAAATCTGTGCCGACTAAACACATTAGTAACAATCTCAGAGTATCAAAAAATTATTAGTGTCTCGCTAAGGAAAAGAAGTAAAAAGCACACCCTCTTGGGACTGGTTTACCAAAAGCAAGCAGATTTAAAATTTTAATTCTCTTTCCCTGAGTCTTCTGCTCTCTCATCTAATTCGTCTGTGGTGTGTCTGTATCTTTGCCTGCCTGAAAGCTGTCTTGTGAATCTGTTTGTTCTTGTGTGTGTGGGAGCGGGGTCTGCACTAGAAATGGCTTTTTGCTTTGCAATTACTGAGTAGCAAAGAAAGTGTAAGTTACATGGGGAATAAATGTGGATTAATTTTTTAAAAAATCATGAACAGAGTTCACAAAGGGTTGAAAATTTACTGACTCTAACCCAGATAACAAATGAGAAAATGCATCGAACAATATCTGCATGCTGCTTCCAGCACTTAGGACAGATATTTCCTTCATGAGATTGTTTTCCAAACTATTCTTGTTTTCAACAGATGACTACCATATCAAGCATACACACACACACACACACACACACACACACACACACACACACACACTGAGCTCCAGGTCAGGGACATGGAAGACTATATAATTTAATTATTAGTTTAAGTTGTAAAAGTTGATTATATGGAAAATCCAAAGCAACTCAGGTTGGTTGTCATTTTGTTCTCTTAGAGACAGGTTAAATGCACAGACTGAGATATAATAGGACAGCATTCTTAAGTGACCTCAAGGTATATTATTAAGTCTTCTAGACTGTTTGAACATAAGGGATTTTTCATAATAATATATCATCACAAAAGCAATTGGAAATGGATAAAAGACAGATCTCAAACACTGAAACCTGTAGATAAAAACATAAGAAAAAGAATACAAGATATAGGCATAAGCAAGGATTTTTTTTGAACAAGGTTCCATTGTACCGGAAATAATCTCAAGAATAAACAATTTTAATTACATAAGATTAAGAATCTTTTACACAGCAAAAAAAATCACCATAGAGAAAATACACCCTACAGAATGGGGAAAAATTGCTGTTACACATCAGACAGCAGACTAGCATCCGGGACATATAAAGAACGTGCAGTAAGCACTCTTAACCACTGAGTCATCATCTCACTAAACCTCTAGTTTCAATTCTTACTGTTTTAGGTCTTTAACACATTTAACTATAATGACATAATTCCCTTATATTTTATGATCTAGTTATACAATGTACTTAAAAATCCCTTCAATTGTCCAAAAGCGTATATGTAGCTGTGCTGTTTTGTGAACACCTTGACAGTAATATTTGCAGGAATGAGAATGCACTACATGTGGTAAAAAGACTGTGTCCTCAAAGTCTGTCTTTGAAGCACTAGACCCTGACTTGGTAGAACAAAATGCTCATCTGTGAGACTGTCTGGTAAACAGACTCAAGTCCCTATCCTTAATTAATGATAAAAGATTTGGGAGAGAGGAATGGAGGAAGAGAGGGAAGGAGAAAGGGATGTTAGAGGAGAGAGAGAGAGAGAGAGAGAGAGAGAGAGAGAGAGAGAGAGAGAGAGAGAGATTGATTGATTCTTTGGGTAAGTACCCAGACCTCAGTATATTCACTGTTATGTAATTATTAAATTCTCTAACTCTACTACATTAATATTCTACCCCTGAACAAATTGCTTTAAAGATTAGACTTACAGGTGCATAGGAATATAAAAATTCTTCATAATGAACTTTGAATGAATTATTTGCATAACATTCTCTGGAGCAAACAATATTCAATTTAGGCTGATCTAATTATGTGTTACCTCTATGAATATTATATTAATACTCTTCCAGTTAAAGTTTCCTATTTGTACTTCTATTATACCAATGACTTTAAGGATCAGTGATATTATCTACTGAATTACTTAAATACATTATTTCAATACACCAACTCCAAACTTTAGGGCTGAAAACACCTTCAGATAATGGTATGGCCCTTCCCATGACAATCATTTGTTTGATGGATGACTTGAGACAGGGTTTCACTATGCAGCCCAGGTTGGCCTTGAAATTGCCACGTAAACAAAGATTGGCCTCGACTCACATAAATCCTTCAGTCTCTAACTCTCAAGACTGACGTTGTGGACTACCACACCTATCTCACTGCATTGGGCAATCAATCTACCTAAAACTTTTTCTTTTTTTTAAGTGAAGCAAACATCCTTTATTCCTTCCATTTTTCGTCACCTACTTTTAAACCTTCACCAGAGACCAAGGATGGGGACACAGCTCAGTTGGTAAAGTGAGGACATGAGTTCGATCTCCAGAAGCTACATAGTCCTTGTCCTCTCAGCACTGGGGATGTGGTCAGCAGGAACAGCATAATAGATAATATCCAAGCCAATGAGAGAACCTGTCTCAAAAACAAACTGGACAGAACCTGAGGAATTACACTTGAGGTTGACCTCTGCCCTAGACACATACAAATTCTAATGGCCAAATATTACTTAATACAAGTTGAAGAGGAGGAGGTAAGTGGAGAGATGTTATTCAGGGAAATAACTAAACAATCAACTTAAATGGAAAATATTTTAAAATAAAAAAAGTAAAAGCTTTCAGATACTGGAATGAATAATCAAATTAAGGTTTAAGAAAATTCCAGTTTACCATCATAGTGACAAGCATGCTGGAAGAAACACAGACATGTGCTTACTCAATGAAATAGATCATTCCTGTGTCGGTGTAGGCCATCTCCCAGTTTTTGGGCAGTGGCTCTAGATTCTCGTCTCTCATCATATAATTTCTAAAGTCCATGGAGCTATTTGTTTGGTTATAACTTGGAACAGTCTTCATCCAGCAGTCAGATGACTCAGAATGCATCTCTCTGGTTTCTGTAATTGTTGGAAACGGAAGAGTATAAATGGTAAAGTTAACTTTTTTTTAAACAAAATGCCAAGTGCATATATCAATACATATATCATTAGAATCATACACTGCAAATTGTCTTGTCTATTATGTATATACTCTTGTATTAATTTTGAAATAAACATACTTAAGTTTTTTTCATTTTCTGAATAAAATAAGCTCCACTCCTCTGATGCTAGTCTGAAAAAGCAGCAAAAACTCCACCAGAATCAATTCAGTAAGAATCTTAATAGCAGCACTGTACTTACACAGACCTTTTACAAGGCAAGTTCTATTTTAAGCGTTTAAGATATATTAACTCATAGTCTACATAGCAACCCTATTAGTATTATTATTATCTCTTTAGGCATTGAGGAAACCAAGCCAAAAAGAGGCTAAATTAGTCAGTCCACAACTCATTAATCAGCACAGCCAGAATCTGCATCTAGCATACCATGTTTTTGACAGCTATACTAAGCAGATTCATATACTTTTAACATGGGTATTTAAGTAATATTTTATTTTTAAAAGTTAAGTATATTAAATATATTAAAATCCTTTTAGAGTCCCAAACTCTGTAACATAGGTAGGTAGACTAAAACTTGGTTATTGTCTAGGGAGTCTACAAGTAATGTACTTAAAACACATTCTTAGAACTTAGAAATTTACATAATATCATTTTCACACTTTGTATAAGCAACATCTCTAATCTAGATAATTTGGGGGAAAGCCTCTGATATCATGAGGAATCAACCCATACCTACTTCAGCTCTAGTCATCCCTTGGATAAATCTACTCACACAATTTATTAATCTTGCTAGTTACTGAGAGATTAACAGCACTAACTAAAATATAACAGTTATAATAACAATATCCTATTCTAGAAGGTATGCAAATGTATTTCTCTCTTGCTATCCCAAAATTCTTAATGTATAGTAATATTTTCAGACCGCTTTTCATTGTGCGTAATAGAAACTGGAGAAAATTAGGTGCAGCTTACGGAGGACTACTGAACTACTTTTTATTTTATTATCCTGTATCTTATGATGACCTTGTTGCTTATTTCACAGAGAGAACAGGTTATAGATTGATCTCTGAAACAGTGACCAGTCACTACCACATTCTTTTTCCTTTCATCACTCTGCTCCAATCGCATACAAAACATTGCCCACACCATGACCAAACACGCTGGCTTCTTTGCTGCTGTCTAATATTCCAGTCATACTACCATTTCAGACATTTGAATTTACAGTTGAATCTGTTAGAAATGCTCTTCTCGACACACATATGAGTTCTCCCTGTCTGTCTGCGTGCCCTGCATCACTCTGTGATTCTGTAAGCAAGAAGGTCATCCCAGATAAGGCCTTTTAACCTCAGCGCTTCTGACCCACAAGTCCAAACAAACCTCTTTTCTGTCTAGATTGCTTAGGCTGTGATATTATATTATTAGCAGCAGAAAGCCAAGTGAGATGCTTGCCTCTGGAGCTGATTATAAATTCCACTGTCATACACACATACAGAGAGAGAGAGAGAGAGAGAGAGAGAGAGAGAGAGAAGAAATGCTCTTCTCTCAGATACTTGGAGTTTACTCATTTGTTTTAGGTCTTCTCTGTCACTGTATCCAAAACTTCAAGTTGACTACCTCTATTTTCTTTCTACCTCCTTGCATGCCTTGTTTAGCATCATCAGACACACTATACATGTTATTTATCCAGTTATTATTGTCTCATCAGAAAGTAAAGTTCATGAGAACAGGAGCTTTGTTCTGTTTTGTTCACTCCTTTATTCCTGGAATTTAGAACAAATGCCTAGAGATTAGTAGCCTGGCAGATGTTCAATAACTATTTGTTGAATGGGCATATCGATGAAATTCCTGGTTTATTTTCTCGCAGAATATGTAATAAAAATGTAAAGGTATCCAATGTAGAAATCAATCTGGAAGTGAGTTACACTGGGGAAAGTGTGTCAGACAAAAGCAACATCAACTAAATAATCTGTAATGCAATTCAGTGACTAAACCTTTTAAAACACAGTTTCAGTCTTTACGTCTAAATGTATTGGCTAATTCGTTTAACATTAAGCATATGTATTGTGAAGGTAGAAAAATACACAGAACTCACCATCTGGAGAGGGAAATAAACAATGATCATATAATGTAAAAAACTATATACAAAGAAAATTTTAATAGGTGATGAAGATGCTTCAGGATTATTAGAGATGAGTTGCAAATCTAGGGACATGATCAGCATTTATTTCCTTCTCTTGAAGTGAATACAGAAATGGAAAAAAAAAAAACAGAAAAAATTCTAGCCTTTAGAGTTTACACACGAGTGTTCCAAACAGAATGTTTATAATAAGTAACACTAACAGAAGTCTTTTGTGAGCCTCTGACTTCCTAGTTCTACTCTCAGTTAAGTTTAACAATCTCCTGGAAAATTACAAAATTATTCAGGGATACTCAGGGCAGATTCTTTATCCTTTACAGTTTTATTTTCATTCAGTAAGACATATGAAAGCCAAGAAAAAGATATGAATCTTATTTGCAAATTATCTTTGAGTGGATCCTGAATTTAAATTTAAAATATTGCTACCTAACTTTTCAGATAATTTCTTATGGCACACCTCCAAAGTCTACGTGCTTCGGGTTAAAAGCTGTTATAAAACCAATTTTGTTTTACTCCTGAGAAACAGGAATTATGCAGGTAAGATTCCCATATCCCAGCATCACAAGTATTCCAGACAGCAAGGTAATGATGTATCATTAATGATAGTTACTGCCGATTTATCACAGGTAAGAAAACTCAGATTCGCTTACAAGATGCTCCATAGGTAATACATTGTTCCACACACAGATTTCACAGAAAATAGAATCCTATCACCTGCTCTATAAATACTTCAATAAAAATTTTACTATTTCAATTAAAGGTCAAAGCCAATCCAAAAAAAAAAAATCAGAAGTTGTTAATCTGTTTACAAACCCGTGTTTCCACTGCCATTAACAGCATCATTGTCCTCATCTTCTTCTTCTTCAGGGAGAGAGCTGTCCATCCTTTCCATCTTGCTGACAGACGTAGTTCGTTTTCTTTGGGATTCTGAGTCAAACTCATTGTCAAAGAGGACCTGATCAACCGGATCTGGCTGGAAAGGACTAGGCTCTGCTGGAGGCTTGGGAGTGCCATAGAAGTTTCCTGTGGTGTACAAAATGACAGCAGCTGAAAACACGAATGCTGGCTGAGGGACATGAGCACGGCTCACAGAGTATCTGCTGTTTCTCACACTGAAGTTGTGTAAGTCCACACCACTGACTGGAAGGAGGCCAAAGCATCCCCTGAGAGAGGAAGCAAGAGAAATGAGAGTATAGACTAATTTCTCATACATCATGTCATATATAAGCTAACATATTAATACAATTTGTATTAGCTATAAAGTTGATTATATCAATTATTTATTCATATTGGATTTAGTTTTATATGGATTCTAAATTAGGGCCAAATTTGGAGATATAAAAACATTAACTGTCTTATGCAAAAATGAAAGAATAAAATTAACTCAAATACTTATGTTCTAAAATACAAAATGAATTATTTTACTAAGAGGATGTATATAGACAAAGGCTAAGAACTATGTCCTACAGAAATACAAAATGTTTGTGTGTGTAATTTGAAAAGGGTTTTCTGCACATTTTAATTATACTACCTGAGAATTTTGTTGTTGTTTTGTTTTGTTTTGTTTTATTTTTTGGGACAGGGTTTCTCTGTGTAGCCCTAGCTGCCCTGGAACTCTCACTGTAGACCAATGTGGCCTCAAACTCACAGAGATCCACCTGCCTCTACCTCCCGAGTGCTGGGATTAAAGGTGTGCGCCACCACTGCCTGGTTACTATCTGAACATTTTTTGAAGAGACATTATTGATCAAGTTCTATACTAGTATACTCACAAAAGTGTTTTACAGAGGATCCATGATTTTTACAGTACCAGTAATTGGTCCATTAGAATGAAAATAAACAAAATAACTTTCAATTTGTTATATAAGCAAGCATAATGGGAAAATGTTCAGCAAGTTTAGTTGTCCTGACAGTTGTTGCCCTACTCCTTTTGACTTTACATCGGTCATTAGGTTAATTTCATATAAAAAAATATATATAGTAAGAAATAAAACACTTGTCTTTTATTGTTGTGCTTATACAATATCACACTTTTAATCAAATTGTTCAAATTAAGATATCCTTTGACATAACATAAACTAAGAAAGTAAATTGTTATTTTCCCTAGATAGAAAAAAAATCTTGTTAGATCACATAATACTAAGACAAACCTACAATTAACATAACAATGTGCCTTAATCTACATGTCAAAGGGAGGACACATAGTGAATTCTGTTGAAGTTTGACTCTAAGTGCAATTATCAATATTAAAGGAAGTCAGACTTCTCAACTCAATTACTTCTTGGTTTCCAAATCCCTATTTGAAGTGGGTTATGTCACAGAGATGGGTACAAAGACTTGTATTAAAGTAGACTAGATTTTTTGACCTGTAAATTGAGATGCAACGAAAAAGCCAGTTCACTCTTTTCTGAGCAAACATTTGATACTACAAGTAGAGGTTTAACTGGGAGAGAGGGATGCACTATAATTTCAATTTTCCCCATTTTAGCTTAGTCTACAAGCAGGACCTCATTGTGTAGCCCTGGATGCCCTGGAACTCACTATGTATAACATTGTTTTTAGAATCACAGAGAGCAATCTGCCTGTGTCTCTGCTGCGGTTAAAGACATGCAGCACCATGCCCCGTTATTTCTCTTTTAAAGCTCAACAATGACACTGTCAAGGATTTTGAATGAACCAAATTAGAAATAAAAACACATGTTTTCTAGGGAACAATAGTATCAACAGACAAACATTTTACTGTAAATTCTCAGTTAACTAACTACATAAATATAAACACGTTCTTAAAAGTAAAATTAAAAAATGCAGGGTACAAACTGCTATCCAGTCACTAAACAGTTTTGGGGCATCATAATAATTTTTTGTAATTTCTTTAAGAAAGGCCTTCCCAGGGCTGGGGAGATGGCTCAGCAGTTAAAAGCAGTTGCTTCTCTTGCACAAGACCCAGGTTCAACTCTTAGCTCCTACATGGTAGCTTACAATCATTCATAATTGCAGTTCTAAAAGACCCAGCACCATCTTTTGACTCCCACAGACACCCGGCACAAGTGTAGTACGCATACATATACATTCAGGCGTAACAACACTCACAGATCGACTCAAAAGTGAATTATATGAAAATAATAGAAGACTTTAAACAGGAGGTGAAAAACTGCCATAAACAATTAGAGATTACAAACAAAAAGGTAGAGGAAATGAATAAATCGCTCAAAGATACCCAAGAAAAAGCAATCAAACAGGTAAGGGAAGCAGTTCAAGACCTGAAGAATGAAATGGAAGTAATGAAGAAAACACAAACAAAGGGAAGGATGGAGATGGAAAATCTGGGTAAACGAACAGGAACTACAGAGACAAGTAATACCAACAGAATACAAGAGATAGAAGAATATCAGACACTGAAGATACCATAGAGAAAATAAACACACTGATCAAAGAAAACAGCAAAACCAACAAATTCTCATCACAAAACATTCAGGAAATATGGGACACATTAATCTAAAAAGTTTTATTTAACTGAAAAAGAAATGCCTTTGCATTAATAGAGCTATCAACTATTAAATACTTCAAACATGATTAGCATAGATAATAGTGTCTGGATTGTATTAGGTATCTATGTCATACACACATTTACTTAAATGAATATAGGTATATACCCTCTGGGTATAAGATTTATCTTTTTAAATCAATATTTAGAAGAATTCTCCCACCCCCAGACCTTTCTCTCTTTGTGACAGGGTTTCACTATATAGCCCTGGCTGGTTTAGAGCATGCTATCTAGAACAGGCTGGCTCTAACTTCCAGAGATCCATCTGCCCCATTTGCCCCTTTGCCCCTCTGCCCTGTGCCTGCTTTCCAAGTACTGGGACTAGGATTAAAAAGTGCACACCACCATGCTGGGATCTCCTTCTTTTTGAGAACAGGATCTTATCCAAGGTTGGCCTTGAACTCCTGATCTTTCTTCTTCCATCTCCCCCAAGTGCTGGGATTATAGGCATGTTCCACTATGCTGACTATAATTACATTTACTTTTTCCCCTTTCTTGAAACAGGGTCTACTTCTAGAACCATAATATTTTTGAAATTATCAAACAAGAACCCTTGTGTACTGCTGTTAAGAATGGAGACAGGCAGCTATTCAAAACTACCTCATCAGACCAAGTAAATACACCCTACAAGTCAAAAAATTTTGGTCCAGCATCAGGAGAACAAAAAATAAAATGCAATTCTCAAATGATGGCAAACTGTGAGAAATTAAATCAATGAATGTAGGATAACAGTAACATATAAAAATTTTAAAACTACAGTAATATAATAAATATGCATATAAGACTCAATACACAGTTTATAAGAGCATATATAAACAAAACATGCATATTAAACAAATAAGAAAGGTTAAATGTAAGAGGTAAGCTATTTGAATAAAGGTGAAAACAAATTAGCATGTCCATTCCTCTGACATGTCTATCATTTCTCTGTAAATTTCTTGTTTTGTTTCCTTCATAGCACCTCAGTTTACACTTAATTTAATTTTGACTGCCTTCCATACTAAGATACAGAACTTATTAAGGCAGCAGCATTTTGATCTTGTTCATCACAGTATTCTTGGGTCTCTTACGAAACATGAGCAAATCAATTTTAAATCAATGAATGATTCATGGGAGATAAACCCAGAAAAAGTAGTTAGGTAAAAGTTTACAGGAGGGAAGGAAATGACTAAAAATTTTGAGTACGAGATATGACCAGAATGATCAAAGCTGAACTTGGGGGCTGGAGAGATGGCTCAGAGGTTAAGAGCACTGACTGCTCTTCCAGAGGTCCTGAGTTCAATTCGCAGCAAGCACATGGTGACTCTCAACCATCTCTAATGAGATATGGTTCCCTCTTCTGGTGATCAGACATGCAGACAGAACACTATTAATAATAAATAAATATTTTTTAAAAAGTGATCTTAAAGAAGCCCAGCAGTGTAGCAATAGGAAGGATGGAATGAACCGAGGATGGAGGAGAAATCACACTGCAGTAGTGCAACTAACTCATCTGAAGTGCCTGTAACAAGGCAGTGAAAAAGAAGAGCTTGTGAAAGTGGCAGCAAGAAGAAATGACGAGATGTGGTAACAAGAGAAATATGTTTTCTGGACAAAAATGTGCATATAAATGCACATATATACATATGAAAGAGATGCATTCAAAGCAGTTATATTGAGCATCATCTAAAGACACTGAAGACAGCATCAAGTAAGAAAGGCATTACTACTAGACAGAACTTGTGAAAGAAGCAATTATAAAAGCAGAATAAAGCAATGTTGAAAAGTATAAGGTGCTATGGGAGAATAAGCTTGCCAAGTCCAAAGTTTATTAAATAGAAAAAAATAAGTACACAACAAGGAATCGTTTAAGAGTTGAAACCGATCTCAAGTTTGTACTTCAGGGAAACAGAGATATGAAAATTCATTATTGGCTCTATCCTCCATTTTATACTTTCTTCTTTAAAATAAATGTAAGTTTTCCCAAGTATACAAACTTTATATTCCCACCCATGAACAAGCCATCAACAAGTACTTACTGGTTCAGATGATGACAACCACCTAATTAGTAAATTAAGAATCTTCTAATCAAAAGAACAATTTTCTAATAAATTAAGATTTATCTTTATTTTCTGCGTACAGTTGTTTTGCCTCCGGTATATCTCTGTGTCTGTAGTGCCCACAGAAGCCCAAAGAGAGCATCGGATCACCTGCAACTGAGTTTCAGACAGTTGCTCGCTGTCATGTAGGTACTGGAAATCAAAAGCAAACCTTCTAGAGGAGCAGTCAGTGTTCTTAACCATTGATCAATATCTCTAGTCCTCCCAAATAACATTTTTTAATGAAATTCCCTGTGAAATGATTCAGGCCATCTGGCTAGTTTGAGGTAGTTTTAGTATTTGGAGACATACCATCATACGTTCCACTTTCTAACAAGGCTCCGCTCTCTTCCAGTGCTTTGAACTGTTCAACAGAAATGAAATTATAGTCCACCCCTGGAACTTCCCCATCCCTGGGAGCCCTTGTAGTGCCTAAGGAGAAAAGAAAAACATAATTGTAAAGTACTTTTTTAAAATACAAATTATTCAGAGTACTATAAAGTTCAGTCTAAGAAAACTACATGGGAGACACAACTGGTTTAATACATTGTATCTGATAAAGATCAGAAAATAACCATGAAATTCAAACCTATAAAAAAAACCCTAAAGTTTAACGCTATAAAGACTTAATTTCCTGGCACACAATTTTTAAAAAATATTTTATTTTTAAACTTTTACGTGTGTATGTATATGTGTATATGTATGTATGTATGTATGTATGTATGTATGTATGTATGAGTGTAGGAGCCCACAGAGTTGAAAGGAAGAGGTTGGAGCCTCTGAAGCTGGAGTTACAGGTGGTTGTGAGCTACCTACTATGGGTCTAAGAAATCAAATCTAGATTCTGCGAGAGCAGTATCTGCTCTTAACCACTGAGACATCTCTCCAGCACCATTTTAAATCCCAATATTGTTACTGCAAGAAGGAAAGATAAATTCACCAGGAATAGACTTCATCACTCCTTAGAATTTTATCAGGGCATAAAGGACAAAGATCACGTCAATTTTTGGCATATACATTTTGAGGTGGGGAAAGATGGTGTCTCATTATATCTCCCTGGCTTTGTAAACCAGGCTAGACCCAAACTTACCTCTTTTTATAATATCTGAAATGTGAAAAAGGCCCACAAAGATTATGATTATGAGAAAAATAATAGGTTGAGAAAAATAATGGCTATGGGAACATTCTATAAAGTAATTGTGCTGAATTTTCTCCATCATTTAAAACCCATCTTTCTAAAAGAATATAGGAATTTTGTTTTAGATCCTAGAGGATACAAAGGTTATAAAACATAGCTTCCTCTTTTAGTATAACACTTATTATTTTTATTATCAAAATTTTTGTTTCTCATACAATGAACTACATTGTTAAGATTCTTTCAATCAGCTAGGCAGTAGTGGTGCATGCCTTGAATCCCAAACTTGGGAAACAGAGGCAGGTGGATTTCTGTGAGTTCAAGGCCAGTCTGGTCTACAGAGTGAGTTACGGGACAGCTATGACTGTTACACTGATCAAGAGATTTTTGCTTTATATTAAGTATAAAGTTGCTAGGAAATTGAAGAGTTAAAAATTATAACTTAGAATTTTCTATGAAATACAGGAGAATCCATGGATACAGTGACTGTACTTTTTCCATTAAGATGAGGAGCTTTTCCCTTCAGTCTAAATTTTAACTTACTTTTACTAATTTAATGGCAAACATACTATGCAAGCTTAGGAGTCTATATTTCCATCTCCCATCCTCCTGGAATGTTCCTAATACCATACCATGCAAGGAATGTCAGGCTAGACCCTTGAATAACTGGAACTCCAGCCAACAAACAGCAAAAAGATCCCAGACATAAAGGCAGAGTCACCCCAGCTTCCCCAGTGCCCGCTAGGCTGTCAATGGCTGCCACAGGAGTGATGACAGTTAAACCCAGGTAACTCATAAAGTTATAGCGAATAACAAGACAGCCATTTTAAGCTACTTTGTTAAGTATCAAAGGTTAACAGGATATGCAAATGAATTTTACTACAAAATATAATGACTATATAAAATCCAATTCATAAGCAAACCATATTGCAAATAATACCATAAAAACAACACCAACCCAAGGGGCAAGAAGAATTTTGTTTTAGATTATTATTATGGTTATTATTGGTATGATTTAGAACAAGTATTTAACCTCTCTGGGATTCATTATATTTCTAAGTGGTGTTGGACAAGATGGTGCTCATGGTACTTTCTACTAATAGGCATGACTTTAGTGCTAATTCTCATCTCAAACTACTAACTATAAACTCTAAACTTTTTCCCATCAAAATCTATTTTTTCTCCTACTCTTTTGTCTTTTAATATATCAATAACTATCTTTAGTTTCCTGATACTCTCTACATATTTTATGTGTACAAGTTACTTAGTACATTTCTCCTTTCGACAAAGAAAAGAGGTCCATTTACTCAGTTCCTACCTCCTCCCATCATTTTCTCTTCAGCACACAACAAGCGTATCTTTGGCACCATCCCTCAATAAGACAACTCCCTATGACCAAAGCTAACGTCTACTTTAAATCAATGATCACTTCCCACTCATCATAGTACCTAAGGACATGTGATACAATGGATCACTCTCATTTTCTGTTTTAGTCTGAGGTACTCAGAGAAGTATACAAAATATGCTCTTAGCAATTTAAATGAATGCAGATCAATTCAAGTGAAAATGAAAATATCTCTAGCTTGCTGTGCTGGCACATAACTTAGAACTCAGCATTTGGGCAGCAGAGGCAGGCAGATGTCTGTGAGATCGAGGTCAGATCTAAACAGCAAGTCAAATGCCAGTCAGGATGACACTGTGAGACGATGTCTCAATAAGCAGACATAACCAAACAAAAACCATTTCTAAAACTATAAAAGGTACTTTGTGTGCTTCAAAAAGCCTTTTATCCCTTCCATACCCAAAATAACCATCGTCTAGATACTTTTGAGGTTGACTTCCTGTTTTCTGGAAATGCCAACTAAATAATGTATTTCTAAGAAACAGTGTGTTTTGCCTGTTTTCATTTGATAGGAATGATCCATTATCAATTCTTCTGTGTGTTCAAACAAGACACTTGTTAATCGGGTTTTAAAACCTTGCCAGTTAACTGAGTATTTCAAAGCACCTCACTACATATTTAACAAATAAATGCATTAGGAGATTGAACATTCATTATGTGCTGATTAGCTACTGCAATTTGCAAATGGTTTATCTCCATCTCAACTCAAGTTGAGGCCCCAGTGTAACAGTGTTGAGAGGAGGTGGCGTAATTAAACACCAATCACACTCAGCTATGACTCCTGAGAGATACAATAATGACTGGCTTGGCAAGACATGCTCACTGGTACAATAGTGGCACGGACAATATTTGATATTTGAGTCTTGCTCCACAAAAGGAAACCCATATCTGGCACCATTATCAGGCCAAACCTGTGGCTAGACAGGTCCCAGGCTCTAGGGGAGAAACTACAACTCCTATTTCACTGAATGGAGAAAGTACTGAACCGAATCTTTATACCCTTACATCAGTGCATCTCTCGACCCTCATCTGAGAAACTTCTATTTGTAGAAGATGGTGATAAACACAGAGGTGCATAACAAGTCAAGGGACAGAAAATGAGTAACTGCAGAATGCTTAGCCCTAACTGGAACATATAAACCATACCTCATACTTGTATTACCAAGGCTCAGGGGTCATTGCCAAAGAGGGGCAGAAAACAGTGTAAAAGCCAGGGGTAATAAATGAGTGCAAAGAAACAGTGTCTTCTGGGAATAATAGGGCAACTACACATACAAACTCATAATGGTTACAACAGTACACACAAAATTTGGGCAAGCCCAGGCTAGACTAAATTCCAACATGAAAATGGGAGCTGGGCATGAAAGTCCATCTCTAACTGGGAAGCTATTGTTAACTGTTAGCTTGTGAGAGAGGGAGAGACAGATTTCTCTTAGAATTGTAACCCTGCCAAGCTAACAGTGCTCCAACAGAAAACCACACGTTCAAGAATTTAGGGGCAGCATATATTGGGTCTTGATGGGAAGTGGAAAAGGACACAAAATTGGGTGAACAGAGAAAGGGGATAAAAGTAAATCTGGTTAAGAGGTGAGGGAGGGGTAAATACGATCAAAACATGTTGTATAAAGCTTTTGAGGCAGGGGGGAAGTAATTTAGGTCAAGTGAGATGGCTCAGTAGGTAAAAAGCATTAGCCACTTGAGCCTGCAGACTTAAGTTTGATCCCCAAATTCCAAGGTGGTAGGAGAGAACCACCTCCCAAAAGTTGTTCTGTGACATCCACACACATACTTAGCATACAATAATAACGATAATAATAACAATAACAACTATAATAATAATAATAACAAACAGAAATCTAGGGAATTTAATAATGGGCTCCAAACTCATGAAGGGACTAATATAATTCCTGTAGAATTGAATTAGTTGTCATGTGCCAGGCGTGGTGTTTTCTGTCTATAATCTGGAGACAGAGGACGTAGACAGAACAGGATTGTGAGTCCAAGGCCAACCCAGCTACACAGTGAGACTCTATTTCAGAAAACAAAGAATAGATTAGCTACTCTTAAAGTTGGTTAACATAAAAAAATGAAGTCCAACTATTCTCTCTCACACTTTCTGGAACATGTATGCCTTTTGTTCACATATCCACTTTCCCTTCTGCTACAAAGTTCTTACTAGAGCCAAGCAAATGCTAGCATCACGCTCTTGAACTTTCAGATTAATGAATCAAAAATCAAAAAAAGCCACCCACCCAAATTTTTTTTCTTTATAAACAACCCAGTTTCAGTAACTTGTTACAGCAATAGAAAAAGAACTAAACAACTAGCCATATGGACTTACTATTATAAAGTATCTCTTCATGTCTTCATTCTTCTCTTTTAAAAATTAATTTATAGTTCTTTATGTTCTTGATAGTATAATAAATCATCAAATGTAATCAACCAGGAGTCTGTATAATACATCACCATTTCATCTCTAAGAATGACTTAAAAATTCTACTGTAAGATGTGCCACAGTTGTAAATATTGTAGAACATAAAGTAACTGTTTTAATCCCTTTTCTAAATATATATTACATACCCATAAAATACATTCATAGATACATTTCTACGAAATACAATTTGCTGAAAGCACTTTCTTCTGCACATGTGACCAAAGACAGTACAGAGAAAACAGAGGCAGAGATAACCTTTCAAAAACTTTTACAAAATGCAAAATAGTTCTAATTAAAAGTATTACTACAATTAAAAAGAAATGTTAAATTACAAATAAAAAGTACTAGAATAAGAAAGATATTTTCTTTTCACAATGATGGAATAAATTGTGATATATATATATATATGACTAACTATTATGATCAACAGAGGACAGAGGCTACACTGAAGTAAATGGGTGCCCTGGTTTGTACTATATCCCCTCAGGTACAGCATTCTGCTGTGTTCATTTATTGTAATTACTTGCTGCTATCTGATGGTAAGCTATTAAGTATGCTGGAAAAAATAGCATAAGAACTAATACAACCTGTTGCTATCATTTGCCTTCTTACTGCTCATCTCTGAGATAATTTGCATTAGAGAAACAAAACAGGCAGTATCTCCTCTTAAAGTTTCTTTTAAAAAATAAACCAATATGTTAATTTTTTTAACTTTGAGGGGCACTCATATGTGTGATGCACATGTATGGTGAACATGTATGGACATGAATGTGCAAGTACAATGCCTGTTTATAGATGCAAAGGCCAAATGAGAACATAAAGCATCCTTTATCATTCTCTGCCTGTTCTTTAGAAACAGGGTCTCTCCCTGAACTTTGCTTGAGTTTCCTCAACTGGCTGGAAGTCAACAAAGCTTGGTAATCATCCTTCTCACTGCCATCTTTTCTGGAGTTAGATATTCCCAACATGCTTGGCTTATTACATGGGTGCTGGGATCCAAACTCCAGTCCTCATGGTTGTACAGCATGGACTCTGAGTAGATAAGCCATCTATGGCTTCTACTGATTTTCTTTCATCTTTAAAGAAACAGTCCTGCCGCCCCAGTGGTGGTGCACACCTTTAATCCCAGCACTCGGGAAACAGAGGCAGGCAGATCTCTGTGAGTTTGAGGCTAGCCTGGTCTACAAGAGCTAGTTCCAGGACAGCTAGGACTGTAACACAGAGAAATCCTGTCTCAGGGGGAAAAAAAATCCTTTGATAATAGACACAAGTACACAAGTTCTGAATTTTAACTTGACAATCTCTTCCTTTATACCTAATGCATTATACCTAGTAAAAAAAAATCCTGCCCATATGAACGCATAGACTATATGCTTTTAGAAAGCACTGCAGCAAAGGTAGACTCATCTAGGTCCTTGGTGAAGGGAAACAAATTTATAGAGTGGAGAGGAAGAGAGTGTGAAAGGAAGGAGCAGTCTGGTTTCCTATTTATGACAATGATACCCAACAGGATTTATTTTAAAAAGTCAATTATCCCCCTTCTGATCAATCACAGCACTTTCATAAAGATGGGTAATTGCCACCAGGCTTTCTGTTATATTCTATTAGTACAATGCCATAATTATTCTATTTTCATGATAAACTGATATACAGCATACCAAATGTATCTGTTATTTTCTAGTCATAGCCTTTCCATATAAATTCTAGAGTCAGACACCCAAAAGGAAGACACCGCTCAAAATTCAAGAACCAGAAATTTCTACTGGACTGACAAGATGGCTCAGCAGGAAAAAGTGCCTTCAACCTGAGTTTGATCTCATGACCTACCTGGTATCATGCTGTCCTCTGACCTATCCACTCTCACTCACAAGTAAATGAATAAATGCAATTTAAGAAATTTTAAAGGGAAATTCCATCAATTTATTTCGGTCTTCTTATTCTTACCCTTTAGAGAAATCTTACTCTTCCTTAGGTTAATTTCTAGGTATTTTATTCTTTTTCTTTTGAGATAAGATTTCACTGGATAACCCTGGCTGTTCTCAAACTTAAGATGATCCTAATATTTCATCCTTTATTTAAAGTTCTAGGATTAAAGTCATATGCCACCATGCTACTTTTGAAGCAGGTGTTGGCCATACACAAGCATTCATACAGGCACTTTACCAGTGAACTATATGCCCAATCAAATAGTTTGCAAACTTTTAGTTTCAAATTACTGATGGCGTAAAATAATACAATAATAGGTTTAGTCACTTTGTTGAGATATTAATTACCTACAATAAAATGCATTAATTCCAATAGTGTAATATAATGATTGTGTTTTAGAAACCATCAGCCCCAGGTTTTACTAGGTCCTTTTGCAGTCTCTTTTCTATGGTAGCTACTGACCTTCTGACAGTACAGTCTTGTTTTTAGTAGAACCTCCTGTACATGGAATATGTTAACTTGACTATAGTAATAGTTTCCATCTGGCTTGCTTAGTTTGGCATGAAGGTGAAGATTCACCCATGTTCAATTTCTTCTTATGTACGACATGTCATTTATGAAAAAGAGTTGCTTTTCATTCTTTTCCAAGCAAAATGACTTCTACGTCTTTTGTTTGATTACTCTGGCAAGAATTCTAAGTACTAAGTTGAATGGTATAGCAGCAAGTAAACATCCCTGGCAAGTTGCCTCATATTATAGAAAAAACTAACTGGGCACTGGTGGCGCATGCCTTTAATCTGGCTGGGGAGGCAGAGGCAGGTGGATCTCTGTGAGTTGGAGGCCAGCCAGGGCTGTTACACAGAAAAATCCCGTCTTGAGAGAAAGAGAGAGGAAAAAGCTACATTATTACTCTAGTATGATATTAATTGTGGGCTTTCCAGACAATGCATTACATTGAGGTAGATTCCTTTCCTTATATTCCTACTCTGGTAAATATGGTATTTTTTAATCCTAATAGGAAATTAATTTTTGTGAAGCACTTTTTCTGTATTAAATGAGATGCTGTTGATTCAGAGGTTAAACTATATTTACACTGCAGACATAAATCCCACCTATTCATTACATATTATCATTTTAACAGAATTAAGTTCACTAATACTTTAAAGATGTGGGGTCAAAATCTATAAAGGATTTAGGTTTCTTTGTTGAAAGGCTTTTGACTACAGCTTCAGCTTCCCCAACAGCTCAAGGTTTCCTCATATATTTTTCACTTGTTGATGACTCAGTCCTGGTAGGGTTTTGTTTCTAGCCAATTGCCTAGCGCATAGTTAGTTAGTCCCAGCACGGTCGTAACTCTCACATCAGCAGCCACGTCTCTACTTTCTCATTTCAGACATTAAGCTTGCTCTGTAAATTGTTAGTATTTTCAAAATTTCTGTTTTACTTATTTCCTCTATTATTTTTCTATTTTATTTAATTATATCTGCTCTCATCATGACTATCCTCCCTTCTGCTGACTTTGGGTCTAGCTTCTCCCCCTTTAGTCCCTTCAAGTATGAAGTTCAGAGTTTCCTAGTGACTGTTCTGCTTACCTTTCATTACATCACATACGCTTTGGTATGCTGTACCTTCATTTTTATTGGTACAGATATGTTCTCAATTCCACTATAAGTTCTAATTTTAGCTACTTGTTATTTAAAGGTTCACTGCTGTAATTTCCACATATTTGTAGACTTTTCTGCTTTTCTTCTGTTATTAGTTTCGTTTCACTATGGTCATCAGAAGAGATGTCTCATATATTTGTTTAAATTTGTTACAGATAGTGTGCATGGCCTGAGAACGTCTGAGCATGTGTATGCTGCTACTGCTGTGTAGAGCACTCTGTACAGCAATATTAGGTTCATTTAGTTTATTGGGTTGTTAAAGTTCTGTTTTAGGTTGAGTATGGTTGTACATGCCTTTAATCCCAGCACTTGGGATATAGGCATGTACGTCTCTGTGAGCTTGACTCCAGTCTGGTCAACATAAGAAACTTCTAGGACAATCAGAGCTACAGAGAAACCTTTTCTCTCCCTTTTACTTTATGAGTAGAACACCTCTGTAAAGATACCAATATCGCATGGTCTGTTTACCACTGATGGGCACTGAGACTATCTCACAATTTTGGCTACTATATAACTAAAGGAACTAAGAACTTACAAGTCCTTAAGTAGATATATTTAAATTATATTGGGTTAATGCCTAAGAGGGGAAGCGCTGGAAATGTGGTAAATATATATATTTAATCTTATACAAAAATATCAAATTATTTGCCTAAGAAGATGAACCATTCTGTATTCTCACAAGCATATGAGAACCAAAATTGATTTATATTAGTGTTTATATCTAATTCTATCTTGGAGTTTACTAGTGAAACTTCCTAAATCCTAGAAAATAAAATCAGTGGATAAGGAAAATGAGATAAATTACACTGCAATTCTGTGAGAATCAAATCCTAACAATTTGATGTAGAGCTTATTGGTTAAAAAACACTGTCAACTGAAAGTAGGCATAGACAATACTGAAAGCCAGTATCAACTGTTCAGGCTAGCATTTCCAGGCCATAGCATAGAAGCACGTGGGAGAGCAGCATTTATAATCTTTTTTTTTTTTTAACAAGCTGCCATTTTACTGGCAGCTTTTCCTACAAATGTATTTGTGAGGCCCTGACTGCTAATAGTAGGTCTTTCTTACAAAAGCAACATCAAAATGATCATATGCATAACTATACTTCCTACAAATCCTATGGAGACCATTTCAAGAAATAACAGGCTTTGAAAACTAAGTCCTTAAAATTGGCACTTTCAACACAGGACTCCATTTAGTGCTATTAACCTTGCAAGGAGAGCTGAAGATTATTTATTTCGATACCACCCCACAATATCTCCTGGCACTTTCCACTATGAGTATTTGCTTTCTCAGTTAAATTCCTCATTGATACTGTAGCAGAAGAAATACAAAGAGAAGCAGTAAATATTGTGGAAAGCCAAGTATGATATCAAAAACTAATAATTTGAAGTTAAAAAACACTAGAAACTTCAAGGTAAAACCAAACTCAAAAGAAACAAAATATTTTCATCATTAAAAAATTATATGATACGATCTGTAATCTAATCTAATGTTCAATGGGAAGACTTTTTTTGGACATTATTTTAACTAACTGAGAATATCATTATAAGATTAATTTTTCCGTATCTGGAATATGTGTCACTTAAGATCAAAGATCTCTGTACTAATTAGCTTTGTGTGTACTCAAGCTAGAGTCGTAGAGAGGAAGGAGCCTCAGTTGAGGACATGGCCCCATGAGATCCAGCTGTAAGGCATTTTCTCAATTAATGAATGACAGGGAAGGGCTTAGCCCATAGTAGGTGGTGCCATCCCTGGGGTGGTGGTCCTGGGCTCTATAAGAAAGCAGGCTGAGCAAGCCAGTACGCAGGGCTACTCCATGGCCTCTTCATCAGCTCCTGTCTCCAGGTTCCTGCCCTGTTTGAGTTCCTGTCTTGACTTTGTTGGGTGATGAACAGCAATGTGGAAGTTTAAACCATATAAACCCTTTACTCCCCAACTTGCTTTATGGTTTTGGTGTTTGATCTCAGTAACAGAATGAAGATGTATGCTTAAAAGAAATCCCACACTAGCTCAGAATTTAGTATAATAGAGGTTATTTATTTAGGGGTAGACTCACAAATTACAGGCCTCTGCTAGAACGGGGAACAGCAACTGAATCCTGCAGCCGGAAGAGAGGCCAGATATGCACCTTACATCGGCATATATAGTGTAGGCCACGCCGAGTGGGTGGGTAACATAAAAGGCTACTGGCTGAAGGAATTCCAGCAGCATCTAGAAACCCCTAACTAAAACAACCATCAAGTAATATAATGAATTCTTAGTATGTCTTATACTATCATTTTGAGCGTGAAAAGTTCATAGTTTATGTCATTATCTTCACAAATTCTGCAAAACATTTTCTTGAACTTGTCATCCTCTTGCTTTAACCTCCCAATGCTGAGATTACAGGTATGAGCTATCACATGTGGCTTTAAATTATTTACTTGGCACTTATATTGTACTAACTTTCCATTTTAAAACAGATTGTCTCTATTAAATATAGATATTGGGTAGTGATTATTTAAAAGTTATTAAAAGATTTTTAGTTCATAATAATAAAATATTAGACCAAAGCATACAACTTTCTCTCTGTAGCACAGGATTCCCCAAGCAACACTCTAGTTCATATCACAGTGTAGCTACTGTAGCTGCTATCACTGCTACACCATTTGGCTCCTAAGGTACCGGATTCATCTGGCACCTTGTCATAGTCGGCCACGGGCCATACCAGGGCTAACTGCAATGCCTTGGTTTGTCATGAGCTGCATGTCTCCTACTTCTCTACTGCAAAGAACTTAATACAACCAAAACCCATCTCAAAATTCCTTCCTGGAGCATCTGTCTTCTGGGATCATATCTGTATCAATTCTTTGTCAGTCAGGATCCAGAAAAGAGATCACATGTAATTTAAAAGGGGGGAGGTTTAAAAAAATATTAACAGTATATACAAAGAATTAACTGAGTTTTAAAAAGAATTAAAAAAGTAGAGCTAAAAGAAAACTCTGAAGAATTCTATCCTACGCCTGAGGAAGAATTCCCATTGGTGAGCAGCTTGCAATTACAGGAACACTCCTAAAATCTCTATTTCAGATCTCATTCAAGCAGGTGTGGTCACAGTAACAGTCCACTGAGCAAAGAATCTTGCTGGATTGCTTGGAGGCAGTGTTGGTTCCGTAGGTTAAGGCTGGCAGGCAGAGAACTAAATGTCTGGGGTACTAATGTGATTCCCCAAAGATGCCCAGGCAATGGTGGTGGTGGGTAAAGCTTGTTTTAAAGTTAATAGAAAACCAACTAGAGCACTGGCTGGACTTCTCAGAAACCTCTTGTAGGTGCTACTGTATCTATCTAGGAGGGAGGAGGCGGACAGAAATCACAGCATTCAGTTTACACAGGTAGAATGCAGGGAGCTACTATGAGACGCTGCTGTTTGAGCTAAGAAGCCCCTCACTGGCATCACTGAAACTCCACTGAGTAGTCGACTGCTAGGGTACTGCTGAACTTGTCTGCAAGACAAGAGGACAAAAGGACAAAAACCAGGCTAAAACCAAGGAAACCTCCATCCTTCCAGAATCCTTCCTGTGCCCTCCAGTGACAAAGCTGAGCACCGCACTGGAGGTGAGAGCACTTTTTCAGTACCACAGACAGGCGAGATAGAATAGATTTGGCACAAAAAGTCAATGAGCAATAAACTGGTTTGCTGAGAAAGTCTAACATTAATGAAATTAAATTTTAGTATAAGAAGTTTATATTAAGATACCATTTTTTCTCCTCTATTCAGTCATAATTTTTTTTTTTTTCTGAGACAGGTTTCTCTGTAGCTTTGGAGCCTGTCCTGGAACTAGCACTTGTAGACCAGGCTGGCCTCGAACTCACAGAGATTCACTTACCTCTGCCTCCTGAGAGCTGGGATTAAAGGCATTTCTGGAACAAGCCTTAATCGTTACACACATTATCCTTTTGCATATTGTTATATATTCATTTTCTGAAATTTTAGTACGTTTTAGATCAAAGTCCATGAAAAATTGAAGTCTACTATTGTTTTCTTTAAATAATTGTCTGTTTTTTTCAGCTGTAATAATGTTCAAATAAGAACACAACGAGTTGGGAAACGTTCCCTCTTATTTTCATTGTTTTATTAATTAATTTATCTTATGAGTGCTTTCTTTATCTACTGTATGTCTAAGCACCACATCTATGCCTACTTCCCACATGGGTCAAAAGAACCACTGGATTACAAGAAACTGGAGTTCTGGACAGTTGTGAGATGTTGGGTGGGTACTGAGACTCAAACCTGGACCTCTGAAAGGACAGCAAGTGCTCTTAGCCACTAAACACCTTTTAAGGCCCCCTCTTCTATTTTCAGAAAATATTGTATAGAATTGTTTTGGGAGAAAACAGGAACTCAGTCTCTGGAGAGGCAAGGCTGTGGTTTAGATCCTTCGCCTCTGATCTCTTTGCATTTTCCCCTATATCTGACTCTGGGCTTTTATTATTAAGACTCGTGCTACAAGTTGCAGGGTTTGTTTCAGTATAAAATTGCTCAGAATGAAGCTGGGCATAGTGGTGCATATCTTTAAGAGCAGCAATGGAGGAGGGGGACAGAGGCAAGGGCAGCGGGTATTTCTGTGCATTCCAGGCCAGCCTGATCAACAAAGTGAGTTCCAGGACACCCAGGGCTGTTAAACGGAGAATCGGGGTGGGGGTGGGGGAATGGGACGGGGGACACAAACATGACACATCAGAAATTGCTCAAAATGTCCTTCAGTGCTTCAATGTTCACCTAAAAAACAGAGGGTTCTTACTGACACCATCACTCCATCCTTATGCCAATTTCTCACTCTGGAGTAGATACAAAAAAAAAAAATCCATGTTGAGTTTTTTTTTTTTTTCACTAATTTTTTCCTTCCTAGCTAGTTTTGCTTTACCCTGCTCTTTTTCTTCCCATTCTTAAGACAAACGTCTGTGACATTTGACAGCTTTGCAATTTACTAATAGAAATATTTAGTATTACATTTCCTTCTAAACAGTGCTCCAGCTACCCTAAAATTTTGATTCAATGTAGGTAAGTTTCTGCTATGTTGCCATATATGATTTTTTAAATTTCTCTGGTGATTTTTTAATATACTCATTATTGATATTACTTAATTTCCAAATATCTGGAGATTTTCTAGATTCCAAGCTGTTAATAATTTCTAATTTAATTTCCATCATAATCAAGTAACACATTTTATATGATGTAAACATTCTTATGGTCATTGAGTTTCTTTCTGTAGTTCAGAACACCATATTTTCAGAATTCCATGTCCACTAAAAAAGAATGTACACTTAGTGTGTTGGACAGCTTGTTCTAATAAATAGCAACTAGTCACGATAATGGAGTACGATTCTTGGTTTCTACTTAAATTGATTTTTATTAAATTTTTAATTTAAAAATTACTAAAAGAGGATAGGAAATCTTAAACTATGAAGACTATTATTTCACTTCCACTTGCAGAATTTCCTTTACGATTTCTTATACTAATTCTGTTGCTGAAAAATTCTTCCACCTTTTTCTTTGAAAAACAATCAATTTTTAAAAGATATTTCTTTTTAGTGTATTAAAGATTTCAGTTATTAGACTTTGATTTGTGCTATTCCAGCTAATAAATCTATAGCAATCCTTTGGTCCCTTCCATGAAAAGTATCTTCTTTCTCTCTATCTGCCATACATTTTCTCTTGGTTTCTGGTTTTGAGCAACAAGAATATGATATGCCTTGGTATGATATTTATGAAATTTGTTCTGCTTGGAGTCTGTGAACTTTTAAATTTACAAGTTTAGTTTTTCACAGATTTAGCAAAAATTCAGCAAATTTTTTAAGTGTTTTTCCTTTTTTCCCCACTGTAGCTTGTTTATGGTTCTATATCTAAATATCAATAGAACATACATTTCAATGTCCACCATATGTTACTTATATCTTGTCCAACTTCACTGTTTGTAACAAAGGTAAACTGACTGGCAGTTAGCCAATGATGCAGAACCCCTGACTCCTTTCAGTTTCCCACATTCAGCTTCTTTCTTCTCTTTGTTCCAACTTGATTAGTTTATATTGCTGTGTTCACACTCATTGAACTTTACTTCTGCATTCTGGAATCTGCTTTCACATCTGTTCAATGAGTTTCATTTTAAGTTTTACTTCATTTGCTGTTACATTTTCTCTTCACTGCGTTTATTCAATGACTTAATTTATGAACGTATTTTAAAAGCTCTAAAATTCCTTGTGTGGTAATATTGTAACATGTAACATTTCTATATTTTTTCTATCATCTCACCACCTTTATTTTGAAAAGTCATCTAAATGATATTTTCCTATTGTTTTTATGTCTAGTGATTTCTATTAGATGTTAAACATGAATATTTTAATATTTGGTGTCTCTATTTGGTTGTCACATAAAAAATCTCCTTCTCTTTTTGGCAGATACGTTATATGCATATTCACTTGGTCCTTTGGAGACTTATTTAATTTAACTTTGTTCAAGTGGGGTCTCTCTGCTAGGGCTGGTTAAAATTCAAATGTCTCCAAGCCCTGAGTAAGCACCTATAGTTTCCCTATAGTTTCCCAAGAGTTCGCCAGAAACTTTAGATTTCCTAAATCTAGATGTCTATTCTCTATGCTCAATGCATGCCATTTTTGCCCTGTTCTCTTTGATGCTATGGTGCAGAAGATGATTTTAGACAGAAAGCTGAGGAGATTATATCACAGGACTCCTTACCGCACAATCTCTTCATCACTTAGGACCCATGATCCTGTTGAGCTATAGTTCAGCATCTCCCACAGGAGTGTCTGCCTGCTCCCAAGCCATGCATCCTCCCACACCTCTCTCTTCTAATGAGCTCAGATTTTAGTCAGTAAGCCGCTCTTCTTTGTGGCTTCTGTGTAATTCTGTTATGTCTGCATAATGTTTCTTGTCCTTTCTGATACAAAGATATTTTAGACTCATACTTTCATTGTCTCTAACCTGTTTTCAGAATTTTATCTGTGTATATCTTGATTCTTTTAATTAGAATGGTACTTGGATATCAGATGTGACCATTCAGCTTGCAAAATGCTACTAATGTATCATTGTTTCCAGGTTCAGAGAGGAATTTTTAGACATTTCAATTTGTGAGTAAGCGAAGAAGTCCTAATAAGCTCTGAAAGACTACAACTACTTAGACTCTATGAACCAAAACTATTTAGATCATATCTTCTTTCTAGGACAAAATATCACACTGAGGAGAAATGCAAACCTGAGATAATAAAGTAAACTAAAAGGCAACAAAGGGGCAGTGAATAGTAAGGGAGACAGTCTTAGAAGGCACATCTCTATTTTTCTTTAATGTATCTGAACAAGGGAAAGGGGAGCTCTAAAGCTATGAAATTTAAAAATGTTATCCTGGAAAAATCCATGTCAGAGTTAAAACTAGAAAAAATAATTAGTTTTATAACAGGTATCTCTTAACTGCACTCAGTCTTTCCTCATCCCATAATATTTAGCCCTTCATGTTCTCTTGTGGTTTTGGTGGTAGATAAGTACATAAAAATATATTTGATAATGAGAATGTAAATACAATGTGAAGCTACACAATTTCCATTCCAAATAACAATTCAAACTGTACAAAAGTTCACTGAGATGTGCCGACTTTGGGCCTAATTTTGGTAAATTATTTATTTGTAAGTTTTTTATAATAATGTTTTTTATTAGAAAGTGTAAGAAATTTAAGAACAATGGCAATGGGTTTTTGATCCTACTGCACGTATTGGCTTTGTGGGAGCCTAGACAGTTTGGATGCTCACCTTACTAGACCTGGATGGAGGTGGGTGGTCCTTGGACTTCCCACAGGGCAGGGAACCCTGATTGCTCTTTGGGCAGACGAGGGAGGGGGACTTGATTGGGGGAGGGGGGGAATGGGAGGCGGCAGTGGGGAAGAGACAGAAATCTTTAATAAATAAATAAATTAATTTAAAAAAGTATAAGAAAAGATAGTATTAGATGGTGAGGAAAGATAGAATGTAAACAAAAGGACACATGAGTCCTGACAGATGATGTAAAGCCAATTCTTTTTCTGGTTTCAATTCTGTTGTGTTTTGTCCTGTTTGTGGAGAGCCACTGGATAAAGCTGTAATTGAGAGTGAAAGTAGAAGCTCCAAGGTTATAGGATGGTAATCCTAATTGTATATAAATTATTGAAACATATCAAGTTAGGGACTGGGCAAGTGTTTGGGTGGCTAACTTAATTTGGTTGTGTGATTTTTTTTATTTATGAAATTGTTTCGATAAAGTGAGGTTATAAACTAAAATGCTATTCTGAGATGTTCAATAGACATGACATATCAAACCTTTTAAAGCAAGGCTTTATACCAGGAAACAATTAGATAACAGCTTGCTATACTTAACATAGTCAAGAAAAAAAAATAAGATCCCAAATTTAATATCTATCCAAATGAACATCAGTTAAAGTATAAAAGTCACAAACTGCTAGGAACTTTTCTTGGGAAACCTAGTATAAAACTAGCTTTCAACTACCACAATTACTGGGGAAAAAAAACCATGGGAATTAATGGTGAGATTAAATGTGTAGTTACTCAAAAAATATGAATAAATGATGACTACAAAGGGAAGAGTATAATTGCTTTAAAAATATAAGTGTGGGAACTCATTTAGCCAATAGCCTTTAAGATACCAGTCCACTTGGGCATGGTCTCTTGTACTATAAATGCAGCAGTAAAGCTTGCATGTGCTTTCTCTTGGCCACTGGATTCCGTTCCTGTTCCCCATTTGTGCAGAGGACTGTGATCTGTAAGTGTACCCCTAAATAACACTTTATTATACTTAATTCTGAGCTAGTGTGGGACTACTTTATAGCATCCATTTATGCAGATTAATAGAGATGGGCTATTTTAAGATGTAAGAGCTAGCAAGCAGTACGCTTAAGTGATTAGCCAAGCAGTGTTTTAATTAATACAGTTTCTATGTGATTATTTCAGGTCCAGGCAGCCGGGAACAAACAAGCAGCCTCTAACTAGATATAAGTACAATTCAAATGTCAAAAAGCAGTATAAATGTTGTGTGATACTTTGTGCTCTGACAAAGCTTGCCTGGATATCGGAGAGTGGAGCTAACCACTAGTTAACAATAGAAGCTGGGCAGTAGTGGTGTATGTCTTTAATCCCAGCACTTGGGAGGCTCATGCCTTTAATCTTGGCACTCAGGAGGCAGAGAGAGGAAGTTATAATGTGGGGCACAGTCAGGATCTCAGCTATTTGGATGGAGGAAAGAAATAGGTAGGAAGCAACTGGCAGCTGCTCCCAGTTCTCTGATCTTCCAGGTTTCCCCCCAATATTTGACTCCCAATTTTTTTTATTGATTAAGATTAATCAGATTCATGCTTCAGGTAAATGGGCTGGTGATGTAGCTTAGTTGGTAAAAATGCTTACCTAGTATTAAGCTCTGAGTTTAATTTCCAGCATTACATGAAAAATAAAAAAGGTGTTGTAGTGATGTCTCGTTTGTACTCTCACAAATAAGGCTTGCCTGAAGATGAGAGGGTGGAGCTACCCACTAGATAACCACAGCAGTCTGGAGATCTGCAAGGGTAGGGTGAATCTATTTAACATTCCCTGTAGAAGAACCTTTCATTGATATCTCTTAGCAGGCTGAGAATTACTGTAAGTAGGCGCTGTGAAGAAAAATTTTTCTCTTTTTCTTGAAAAGGTATAGTAAAGAAACAATCTTTTAAGTCAATAACTATCCTTTAGGCAATAGAGAAGGCAAAGGAATTTCAGACTGAAGAGAGTCAATTGGCTGAATCACCTTATTAACAGATTTAGATCTCTTACCAGTCTCCATTTTCCAGATTTCTTTTTAACAACAAATACAGAATTCCAAGGGCTGATTGATTCTTCAGTATGCTGAGCATTTAACTGCTCCTGTATCAGCTGTTCTAAGGCCTGCAATTTCTCTGTTGTTAAAGGCCACTGCGCAGCCTATACAGGATTGTCTGTCAACAATTTTAAAGGTAGAGCTGTTGGAAGATCAGTGGCTCTTGTGCCCTATTCTTGTACAACCTGAATGGTTGATGGCTGTTCTTTATAATACCTTCTAATACTTGTCCCAAGAAAATACATTAATTTATGGTTTGTTCCTGAGATTGGAGGAATGTTAATCTGAGTATTCCATTGCTATAACAAACCATGTCCCCATAAGTTCATCGCTATGTTAGCTATCTATGGCTTACCTTCTGGCCCTATACATCTGACCCATCTCATGCTCTGTTTTACCTGAGATGAAGTTTAATTCCCTAAAGTTGAACATTTACCTCCTGAAGAAGACAATTTGATGCCAAGATTCTGGTGCAATTATTGTGACATCTACACCTGTGTCTACAAGGCCTTCAATGACAATGTCATTTATTCATATTTTTAATTTTGATCTTTGTTCATTTATAGAAGCTTGCCAAAATATTTGCTTTATGGTTTCTCCTGAATTCTTCATTCTCTCTTCAATAGCCTTTCTATCATCCAGAGCAATATGGTTTCTTATAATAGGCATTAGGTTCTTTAATTGTTCTGAGAAGGAATTTCCTCCATGATTACAGGAAATGACTGAAACAAATTAGGCATAGGGGCCGCGAGAGGCCTCTTAAGTCATTTCCCAATGGCAAAGGGTTACCTTGACTGTCCCTTGTTGATCTACATTTATTAGTCCAATGCCTACCTTTGCTACAACGTCTGCATAATCCAGAATGGAGGTGACTTCTGTTTGACTTATGCTTAGGTAAAACATTGATTCTAGGAATGCCCTATTTACAATCCATTTTTAGGTGACCTTATTTACTGCAACTGAAACACATGACATTTCAATTTTTCTTTGAATCTCTGGAAACACCTCTCCTATCCAAGTATCATCATGGCCATAAGATTCAATATTGATTGTATCTCAGATCCATTCTTCCAAGGGAGCAGATCTTGCCTTTAATGTACATTAGCATTTTCAAAAGCCAGAGATTCAATATCATTTGTCTAGCTTCTGAATTTGGTGTCAATCTATTTACAGCTGATGTCAATCTTTGTAAGATATTCGTGATGTTTCCTTTGGGCCCTGTATAACTTTAGTAAATGATTCAATTTTATTTCCTGCTTCTCCAATTCTGTCCCAAGCATTCCATGCTGTATGGCATAAATCCAGGTTACAGTTATCATATAGAGATTGTCTTTGTACATCAGCATAACCTCCATCTCCAAAAAGGTGGTCCTGGGATATTTCCAAACCTCTAGCCCTATTTTGTTGTTCAATGGTCTTAGCCTCATCTTTCCACCAGGTCCTCTTTCCATTGTAACTAAGAACCAGGCTCCAAAGACTGCTACAACCAAGTCTCATCAGTCTTGAGAGATAATTCTATTTATTACAAGCTGACCATGAATTTAACATTTGTTTCACAAAAAGTGAATGCATGCCTTATGAGACTATCACTTCCTTGAATCTCCTTAAATATAACATTGGCACAGAATTCCATTTAATTCTTACATAGCCTTGGGGATATCTATAATTTGGCAGTTGTTCCTCCAAGGTGACTGAGTAAACTAAATCTGGTTGTTTGAAAACCTTAGGCTGGTCCTCTCTACTTATAAAGCAAGGCTGAAATTGGTTCTCCATTAAATTTCTCTGTCTGGTTCTGAATATCTTTATAATCTGTTTTAATAAGTTTTTCTAAGGCTTGTATCTTGGCACTTATATCAACCAACTTTTTCAAAGATAAATCAAGAAATATCAAACCAACAATAAAGATTATCAAAATGATACTTAACATTATACCAATCCTGGTTAAATTGCTCATCCTTTCATTTAATTGTTCCAATTTTATACCATCTGTTGTATAATACAGAGACCATCTCTATCAAAATAGTGTTTCCCATTTTTTAATGTGGAAAAAAAATTCTCTCTCTTTTAACTAATTCCTCCCTTTAAGAACTCCCAATGTCTCACCAAATCAGCCCACAATTACGGTGAAATGTGAGGCTGCATGTCTGAGTGAGAACACAGGTGGTGCACAGCCTGGCTGAGGACAGCTGCAGCTGCTATCACGTAACTGTGAGCTGTGAGTGGCAGTCCAAGGAGAGGGGGGTCTAGGGAAAGCCCACAACCCACAGGGGAGAGGGAGCTGGCTATCTGAAAAACACACAGGACTGTGCGGAAAAAGCATGTGTGGTGGGAGCAGCCTGAAGGCAGAGTAAGTCTAGGGTGGGTGAGTCCCGTGGTGTGTGGAGCCCAGTGCTTCTGGAGTCTGGGTGGCAGCTGGAGATTGTTGTAGAGAAGCTAAAACAGGAAAATCCCCAAATCGCTCAGAGGCTTAGGGGGAAAAGAAAACCTAGCCAGTGGGGCAGTGACTCCCGTGGGAGCCCCCACATGAGCCAGTGGCTGAAAAAGTCACAGGCAAGTGGCTTTTTTGTGAATTCATGCCATAAAGCATAAAGTTGGGCATCAATTGTTAGTCGTATAGGTTAGTTTAGTACCAAATGTTGCATGAATTCTAATTGGTCTTGTTAATTAAAAAAAAAAAAAAAAAAAAAACAGAGCCAGATACTGGGGCAAATGTTGAAAGATCAGAGAGAGAAAGGATCAAGTCACAGTCAACTCTCGCCTTTCTAACTCCTCAGTGGAAAAGGTCAACCTCATGTCTCCTCCTGCCTTACATTCCTCTCTCAATCCAGCCATATCACCTCTTGTCTGTCTGTACAGGCCTCCAGATCTCTATGGTTAACTAGTAGCTAACTCCACCCTCTGATCTTCAGGACAGTTTAATTTGTTAGAGTAGAAACAAGATATCACCACAAGGAGTAGTGATACACACCTTTATCCCAACACTCAGTAAATGGAGGCAGGAGGAGGAGAAGTTCAAGATCATCTTGGCAATGTGGTGAGCTCGAGGTTTAGGGGAGAAAATTGGAGTAAGAATGAAGAAAACATATGCAAAATAGAATAATAAATCTTCTGACTTGCTGAATATCTTTTTATTGAGAAAACAGGTAGACTACTAACAATAGGGACAAAAAAAACCCAACACAATAAAGGCAGAAGAAAAAGATTACCACAGGGGGGGGGGGGAAGCTGATAACTGGGATAAACACACAAATCTTTCAAAACATAAAAACCAAATAAACTTGAGAGCAAAATGACTTTTATAGAAGGCATATGATAAAAAGACAGTGAGGCTAAAGATAATAACCATATCAGTAGTTTCAACTGGCTATTGAGTAAATTCAAAACTATTTGCAAAACAAATTCAGAAACTTTAAGAATAAAAAGATTGACAAAGACACATCATGTAAACACAGATAGAGTGGTAATTCTAAAACCTGACAAAGAAGATTTATAAAAACAAAGTTATAGATAAGGAGTTACTTAAAAACAATCTGTATCAGGTTAAGGACTCTGAACTTAAAATCTACAGTCAGGAAGACTTAAGAAGACAGTCAAGAGCCAGGTGTGGACTTCAAATACAGAAGAGACTTAAAACAACACCCACAAAAGGTAGGCTAGATTGAAGTGAGAAGACAAGCAAGGGATCTTAGACTGGGGTAGGAGGCAGCTACTGCCTGAGTACCTATTCTAGGGCAAGTGCTTACATACATATTTTCAGTAAAGTAAGAAGAGCAAATAAATCAAGGCGGTCTTTAATAGTAAACAAAAGAAAAAAGGCAAACAAGCCTCCAGAGTGAAAGTTAGTATCCACAACAATCTACAAACATATTAAAAAAGAAACTGTGGTGGTTTGAATGAGAATGACACCCAAAGTTCATATATTTGGTTGCTTGGTCACCAATTAGTAGAACTTTGGGGGAAGGAAGTGTGTATAGGGGGTGGAGTTTGAAGTTTCAAAAGCCCATCCATTCAGAAAGCTCCCTCTCCCCTCCCCCATTCTTGAATAAGCTCTAACCTCTCCACTACTGCTCAGTGCCATGCTGCGTGCCAGCTGCCATGCTTTCTCTGTGTACTATCATAGACTAGCTCTCTGAAACAGTAAACAAGCGCCCAGTTAAAAGTTTTCTTGCATAAGCTTCCCTGGTAATGATGTCTCTTCACAGCAGTAGAAATGTAACTAAGACACCCCCCCCCCACACACACACACACAAAAGGATGTTTTTACATGCCTCTTACTTTTTTACTATTTTTTTAAATTCTTCCCCAGACTCAAACTTACTAAAGCCAAAATATAGCAGATATGATTTCTCATTATATATTTAAAACAAAAAGCACCAGTACATCAATATCCAGATTCTGTATTAGGACTAATAGCTATGTAAAAATTGAAATTAATTACACATGGAAGGCAATGTATACTTCTTTCCTACTGGGGGATAGTAGATTTTATATATAGCCAGTAACAGTTTAATAAGATACTTGTTTGTAATGTACAAGGCACTGACTTTCAAAATTTATTTGTAAGGGGACTCAGCAGTTAAGGGCACTGGCTGCTCTTCCAGAGTTCAATCCTAAATTCAAATCCCAGCAACCACATGGTGGCTCACAACCATCTGTAATGAGATCTGGTGCCCTCTTCTGGCCTGCAGGCAGACATTCAGGCAGAACACTGTATACATAATTAAAAAAAATCTTTTTAAAAAAATTCTTAAGAATAAAATCCTGTTAATAACAGATAAATAGGAGCTGTAGCAAAGACTGAGCAGAGCATCAGCTGCCCTCCCGGAGGACCATGTGTTTAAGTAACCCAACACACACATGACATCCTCAAGAGATTTATCTGATACCTTCTTCTGGACTTAGAGGGCAAAACACTCATGCAAAAAATAAAAATTCAAACTTTTCTTTTTTTAGTTTTTTGAGACGGGGTTTCTCTGTGTAGCCTTGGCTGTACTGGAACTCACTCTGTGGGCCAGGTTGACCTTGAACTCACAGAGATCCACCTAAAAGTGTGTACCACCAGCACCCAGCAAAAATATAAACTTTTTTTTAAAGAACAGGTAAGTACATATTTTAAAATTGTGGTCATCACTTTGTTACAAGTCACAACATGAAACGTCAATTTTTCTACTGAAACTGACCACATACAGTCTTTAGGAGAATTTTCTCCTCCTTCAAACTTTTGTTTCACTCTGTCTTCACAATTTCATGCAAAATACATTATTTATATTTGCATGTGTGTGTGTGCACCATGTGTGCAGGTCAGACGACAACTTGTGGGAGCTGGCTCTCTTCTTCCACCAGCTAGGTTTGAGTAAACATACCCAGCCTTGGCAGAAAGTCCTTTTACCCATTGCTCAAACCTTTTTTTTTTTTTAAATTATTTCACTAAAGTATTTCTAGCTGTTTAATTAAGTAAGTGAGACATTTCAGTCTCATTTCTCTTATGTCATCATGTACTTACATGGGATGGTACTTAAGTAGAGATTATCTCTGATGACTTGCTGAAGTTTGTGGTCAATTGATCCTTTCTGAAACTGAAGACTCAGGTAGTGCCGCAAATCTTTATTTATGACTTTGCCTTTAAAAAAAAAGTAATTATTAGATACTCACTTAAGTATATAAAATAATGATCAAATAACTTTAAATCATTTAGCTAATAACAGGACAAGGAAATCAGTATTTGATTTACAAGAAGATAAGAATTCTATAGGTACTGTAATTAAAATAAATGACTGCAATATAATTCAGGCATAATTTTATGTGAAGGGAGAACATATAGTGCAGAGAATGTGATGAGCATTCACAATAATTTCATTCAGTCTCATGGCTTTAACTACCACCATATTTTACAAGTTCCAAATTCAGATTCTTACGTTATCTCCACTTGCACCTCAGTCACATACACTGCAGACGACACAAGCATCTCAACTTTCAAACAGACAACACAAGACTCTTCCACTATCTCCCCAGTTTTCTCTCTTAGAAAATAACAGCACCACCAGCAGGAAGAACAAACCCTAACTCGAAGTCACCTTTGTCTTCTAGATCTATCTAGCAGATTTTGTCGGCTGCACTTCCAAACCATATGCCGCTGCTCTCCATTTTCATCAGTGCCATTGGAATCTACTCTGCCACCGCCATCCCACCAGGAGTTCTACCAGCAGACCAGCACCCATGTTTTGTCTCCTTTCTTCCCTGCCCCTCACACAGTCACCACAGTGAGACGGAAAACAGATTAGGTCAGTGTTAGTGCCCCCATCCTCATGACCTACTGCTCAAGATGCAGTCGGTCCCACAGGTTCCAGCTGTGGCAATCTCTAACCCTAGCTGATTCACTGTGCACTCCTGATCTTTGAAAAAACATCTGGGCCTGAGACCAGGACCTTCCACCTGTCACGAGGCAGAACAGACAGTCTACTTGTTGATTTCTAAATAGAGTGAATAAGTAAGACAGTCAAATGTTTTCTATTATTTATGTGGGAACAGTAAACAGAAGGTGAAGAAATCTCAAAGCTATAAATTTGTAACAAAGACTGGTTTATATAAAAAGGCAGTGCAAACATTGTTTATTAGACAAGACTGTGGATAATTAGAAAAGATCGATGCTCAGACAAAACATTATCTCACTGCATAAGAGATAACTACCTGACTACACTGTATTTTATTTAGAATAACACACTTACATCAAGGTTTCATAACAAGATTACTACAGATCAGTTTACCCTTTCATCTACTATTCCATAACACTGTATCTCTATAATCATTTTTGTTCCTTTCTACTACATATAAATATGCTTCACCTACATGGAAAGATGGTAATATAACTAGGAATCAGTATTTTTCTAAAGTTTAGAGATAACATAGGGCCTAGTAATGAACACAAACAAAAACAACTCCATTCAATGTCCTAACAAAAACAGGCACCGAAGGGGGAAGGGGAACACTGGGATTAAAACAGATAACCCTAAAGATATTTACAGTGATGAATGAAAAACAACCCCTATCTAACAGGATGCTCATCCCAGGTATTTAGGGTGCCAGCCCAATTCAAATATAATCATATTGTCTTACATTTTATGTATACTCCAACAGGTATTCATTGCTGAGTAGATGCTAAAACCTAACACATAATCAATACTACACAATATTCATTTTACAAAAATCAACCAGATAATGAGTTCATTAAATTCTTTTAAAAATTGGTAACAGGTATCTCAAGTTATTTGTAAATATTTAACAAAAGATTTGGTGGATTCCAAATACATGGCTAAAAGTATCTGAGATATTTGGATAGGTATTTTGGGGATGAACAGAGAAAGTGTCTATTTCTTTTTCATTTAAAGAATAACAAAGGTTCCAATATTCAAAACTTGGCTCTCCAACATATCTTCAGGAAAAGGTTTAGTCTTGATAAAATGTAATATAGGTATAATTAAAATCGAGCCAACACTTTATAACTCATCCTTTTCTTTTTAAAATTTTCTTTTTATTTATCCTTTGTGTCGTTCACATCATATCTTCTGATCCCACCCATATTCCTCCCCTCCCAAGAAATAAAACAAAATAAAATTTAAAATAAAAAAGGAAGAAAGGGAAAATCTTGTCGTGGAAGCTGCAGTGTGATGCAGTAAAGCAGGAAGTCACACAGTAAATCCCTTTTTATCTGTATATTTTTACAGGCATTCGTTGCAAAGAATCATTGGATCAAGGCCACTGCTCTCTGCTACACCAGCAATGCTGGGCCCTCACTGGGATTCTTCCTGGGCTTCCTTTTGTTGCCTTGGTTGTTGCCCTGCGTCACAAAGATCCTGCAGCCCTGGGTTCGAAGGACTGACATACTCCCAGACCACAACTATCACCCCACCCCAGGCTCCAGCAGACCACAGATGGGGTGGGCCAAAACATAACCCTGGTTCTGGGCCAGTCTACCAGCTCTCCTCTGTCTTCACCACTAGGGCCAAGCTGGCCAGTATTGCCCTGACTAATTCAGAGAATGAGCAAGAGGCGGGTGGGTCTTCACCCCCTCAGGGCTGGTTCTTCCACACCCACACCTACAGGGCCAGCTCTAAGGTGCTGTCCAGGTGAGGTGTAGAAGCCGCAGCTAATGAGGGGAACACAGAGTCATCTCTAACTCTTATAATCTCTGGGCCAGCTCTTCCACCTGCCTCAGGCGTTGATAGGAGCAGGAAGGTAGGCAGATACCTGATACAACCATATGACAGATGAGTACTAGGGATAAATGTCTCGTACTCACAACGTAATTTACTTTTCTTCCACTCAAAACTTTCAGGATATGGCACAACCTAGAGATAAATATAAAATGCTAAAACATAGATTAGATTTTAAGTTGCAAAAATAACTTTATGAACCACCATGTGGGTTCTGGAAAACAAACCAGAGTACAAAAAAGAGTAGTAAGTACTTTTAAGTATTAAATCAATTCTCCAGCACCTCCATCATTGTTTTTGTTTTTTTTTTTTTTTGTTTTTGTTTTTTCAAAGAAGACAAATACTGTAACCCTCAGTGATTTATATATAATGAAACTTTAATAAAACTGGTTAGTTCACATAACCTTAACATTTTAAGGGCATGGAAAACATCTACTTGGGGCTAGAGCAAATGTTACTGAACAAATATAAACAAAAGATTCTTCAAATGTGAACACTCTTATCTAAACAGCCTATGCTTTAAGAATTATTACTGGGGCTGGAGAGATGGCTCAGAGGTTAAGAGCACTGGCTGCATTTCCAGAATTCAATTCATAGCAACCACATGGTGGCTCATAATCATCTATAACGAGATCTGGTGCCCTCTTCTGGCAAGCAGGCATAAAAGCAGGCAGAACACTGTATACAGAAACAAATCTTTTAAAAAAAAATAATTGTTAGTCTTTGACTTGTATTCTTTGATTTTATGAATAATGAAACTGGTGTATGAAATTTAAAAATATACATATCAGACAAAGAGTTTGGGTAGATGAAGGTAACTGAAATTTCAAGTGTATGAAAAAGAAATTCTGGAACTCCAATTTCAATGTACAACTCCTTGGGAATTCACAATTACAAATCTATCTTTACTGAATATGCAAATTGGTATTCACCACCAATTGTCATTGAGAAAGCAGTGGATAAAGCAACTGGCTATTGTCTGATAAACCCTGAGACCTGTTGGCATGGGTTCAGGACGCAAACAACTGGAAATCAATCTACCTAAACTTCATCATCTTTTTAACAAGGACAGTAAGGAGACCTTGTCAACTTCTTGCTAAAGTCAAAATACAACATGTCTTTACTATTTTTTAGTCTAGAAGCAATTATAAACTGTGGGAAAATGCAAAATGGAAGTCATTTTGGTGGCATTTCTTGTTTCTTAGAAATATATATAGATTCATAGTGATAAGCTGTTCTTTTCTAAATACTTAGAATTTGTTTTTTAAAGTTTTACTTTAGGTTTTGATGCAGTCTAGACTACAATAGGGCAATAGGCTTGTGTTTTCACAGTCTATGAAACATTTCTCCCTCTTCAACTTCTTACATGAATACTTCTCCTCTATGATTTGGGAGTGGGAAACAAATTACAATAATTCTTAGGTCATGTCTGAGGCTCTTTAACTCCAGAAATCAATCCATTTAAGTCTTTTTAATAGTTCAGCTGGGAACATAGTGGACAATGAGGACTACTGAGAACTCAAGAACA
>NW_026067977.1:5313297-5360724 GCF_014885135.2 Alexandromys fortis
GGAATCTACTCTGCCACCGCCATCCCACCAGGAGTTCTACCAGCAGACCAGCACCCATGTTTTGTCTCCTTTCTTCCCTGCCCCTCACACAGTCACCACAGTGAGACGGAAAACAGATTAGGTCAGTGTTAGTGCCCCCATCCTCATGACCTACTGCTCAAGATGCAGTCGGTCCCACAGGTTCCAGCTGTGGCAATCTCTAACCCTAGCTGATTCACTGTGCACTCCTGCTCTTTGAAAAAACATCTGGGCCTGAGACCAGGACCTTCCACCTGTCACGAGGCAGAACAGACAGTCTACTTGTTGATTTCTAAATAGAGTGAATAAGTAAGACAGTCAAATGTTTTCTATTATTTATGTGGGAACAGTAAACAGAAGGTGAAGAAATCTCAAAGCTATAAATTTGTAACAAAGACTGGTTTATATAAAAAGGCAGTGCAAACATTGTTTATTAGACAAGACTGTGGATAATTAGAAAAGATCGATGCTCAGACAAAACATTATCTCACTGCATAAGAGATAACTACCTGACTACACTGTATTTTATTTAGAATAACACACTTACATCAAGGTTTCATAACAAGATTACTACAGATCAGTTTACCCTTTCATCTACTATTCCATAACACTGTATCTCTATAATCATTTTTGTTCCTTTCTACTACATATAAATATGCTTCACCTACATGGAAAGATGGTAATATAACTAGGAATCAGTATTTTTCTAAAGTTTATAGATAACATAGGGCCTAGTAATGAACACAAACAAAAACAACTCCATTCAATGTCCTAACAAAAACAGGCACCGAAGGGGGAAGGGGAACACTGGGATTAAAACAGATAACCCTAAAGATATTTACAGTGATGAATGAAAAACAACCCCTATCTTACAGGATGCTCATCCCAGGTATTTAGGGTGCCAGCCCAATTCAAATATAATCATATTGTCTTACATTTTATGTATACTCCAACAGGTATTCATTGCTGAGTAGATGCTAAAACCTAACACATAATCAATACTACACAATATTCATTTTACAAAAATCAACCAGATAATGAGTTCATTAAATTCTTTTAAAAATTGGTAACAGGTATCTCAAGTTATTTGTAAATATTTAACAAAAGCTTTGGTGGATTCCAAATACATGGCTAAAAGTATCTGAGATATTTGGATAGGTATTTTGGGGATGAACAGAGAAAGTGTCTATTTCTTTTTCATTTAAAGAATAACAAAGGTTCCAATATTCAAAACTTGGCTCTCCAACATATCTTCAGGAAAAGGTTTAGTCTTGATAAAATGTAATATAGGTATAATTAAAATCGAGCCAACACTTTATAACTCATCCTTTTCTTTTTAAAATTTTCTTTTTATTTATCCTTTGTGTCGTTCACATCATATCTTCTGATCCCACCCATATTCCTCCCCTCCCAAGAAATAAAACAAAATAAAATTTAAAATAAAAAAGGAAGAAAGGGAAAATCTTGTCGTGGAAGCTGCAGTGTGATGCAGTAAAGCAGGAAGTCACACAGTAAATCCCTTTTTATCTGTATATTTTTACAGGCATTCGTTGCAAAGAATCATTGGATCAAGGCCACTGCTCTCTGCTACACCAGCAATGCTGGGCCCTCACTGGGATTCTTCCTGGGCTTCCTTTTGTTGCCTTGGTTGTTGCCCTGCGTCACAAAGATCCTGCAGCCCTGGGTTCGAAGGACTGACATACTCCCTGACCACAACTATCACCCCACCCCAGGCTCCAGCAGACCACAGATGGGGTGGGCCAAAACATAACCCTGGTTCTGGGCCAGTCTACCAGCTCTCCTCTGTCTTCACCACTAGGGCCAAGCTGGCCAGTATTGCCCTGACTAATTCAGAGAATGAGCAAGGGGCGGGTGGGTCTTCACCCCCTCAGGGCTGGTTCTTCCACACCCACACCTACAGGGCCAGCTCTAAGGCGCTATCCAGGTGAGGTGTAGAAGCCGCAGCTAATGAGGGGAACACAGAGTCATCTCTAACTCTTATAATCTCTGGGCCAGCTCTTCCACCTGCCTCAGGCGTTGATAGGAGCAGGAAGGTAGGCAGATACCTGATACAACCATATGACAGATGAGTACTAGGGATAAATGTCTCGTACTCACAATGTAATTTACTTTTCTTCCACTCAAAACTTTCAGGATATGGCACAACCTAGAGATAAATATAAAATGCTAAAACATAGATTAGATTTTAAGTTGCAAAAATAACTTTATGAACCACCATGTGGGTTCTGGAAAACAAACCAGAGTACAAAAAAGAGTAGTAAGTACTTTTAAGTATTAAATCAATTCTCCAGCACCTCCATCATTGTTTTTGTTTTTTTTTTTTTTTGTTTTTGTTTTTTCAAAGAAGACAAATACTGTAACCCTCAGTGATTTATATATAATGAAACTTTAATAAAACTGGTTAGTTCACATAACCTTAACATTTTAAGGGCATGGAAAACATCTACTTGGGGCTAGAGCAAATGTTACTGAACAAATATAAACAAAAGATTCTTCAAATGTGAACACTCTTATCTAAACAGCCTATGCTTTAAGAATTATTACTGGGGCTGGAGAGATGGCTCAGAGGTTAAGAGCACTGGCTGCATTTCCAGAATTCAATTCATAGCAACCACATGGTGGCTCATAATCATCTATAACGAGATCTGGTGCCCTCTTCTGGCAAGCAGGCATAAAAGCAGGCAGAACACTGTATACAGAAACAAATCTTTTAAAAAAAAATAATTGTTAGTCTTTGACTTGTATTCTTTGATTTTATGAATAATGAAACTGGTGTATGAAATTTAAAAATATACATATCAGACAAAGAGTTTGGGTAGATGAAGGTAACTGAAATTTCAAGTGTATGAAAAAGAAATTCTGGAACTCCAATTTCAATGTACAACTCCTTGGGAATTCACAATTACAAATCTATCTTTACTGAATATGCAAATTGGTATTCACCACCAATTGTCATTGAGAAAGCAGTGGATAAAGCAACTGGCTATTGTCTGATAAACCCTGAGACCTGTTGGCATGGGTTCAGGACGCAAACAACTGGAAATCAATCTACCTAAACTTCATCATCTTTTTAACAAGGACAGTAAGGAGACCTTGTCAACTTCTTGCTAAAGTCAAAATACAACATGTCTTTACTATTTTTTAGTCTAGAAGCAATTATAAACTGTGGGAAAATGCAAAATGGAAGTCATTTTGGTGGCATTTCTTGTTTCTTAGAAATATATATAGATTCATAGTGATAAGCTGTTCTTTTCTAAATACTTAGAATTTGTTTTTTAAAGTTTTACTTTAGGTTTTGATGCAGTCTAGACTACAATAGGGCAATAGGCTTGTGTTTTCACAGTCTATGAAACATTTCTCCCTCTTCAACTTCTTACATGAATACTTCTCCTCTATGATTTGGGAGTGGGAAACAAATTACAATAATTCTTAGGTCATGTCTGAGGCTCTTTAACTCCAGAAATCAATCCATTTAAGTCTTTTTAATAGTTCAGCTGGGAACATAGTGGACAATGAGGACTACTGAGAACTCAAGAACAATGGCAATGGGTTTTTGATCCTACTGCACATACTGGCTTTGGGGGAGCCTAGGCAGTTTGGATGCTCACCTTACTAGACCTGGATGGAGGTGGGTGGTCCTTGGACTTCCCCAGGTCAGGGAACCCTGATTGCTCTTTGGGCTGATGAGGGAGGGGGACTTGATGGGGGAAGGGGACTTGATCGGGGGAGGGGGAGAGAAATGGGAGGCAGTGGCGGGGAGGAGGCAGAAATCTTTAATAAATAAATAAATAAATAGTTCAGCTGGCCTCAATATGAAGTAGAGGGTGATTTCTGAACTTCAGATCCTCTTGCCTCTAAGTGCTAAGTGCTAAGATTACAAGTGTACCACTATACTGGATTTATTTAGTGCTGGGGAGGTAATGTATCCCAGACAAGCACCCTACCAACTAAGCTACTTCCCCATTTCTCTTTAAAGTTTTGAAAGTATGAATTTATTTAAAGTAGATCATACTTTTTAAACAGATTTATGTATTGCACCTGTATATATGCACCTATATGAGTCTACATGAACCACTTAAGTGCATGTGCCCTGAACTTAAGATTCCTTCAAACTTGAGTTACAGGTGGCTGTGAGCCGCCTTTAAATTATATTATGTTCTTATTCACCCCAAACCAGGTGTATAACATAATACCCAGATCTCCTCTTATGAATTATTTTAGCTTACACTGTTGGAAAAGTAACTTGGTTTTTCAAGATTTTTAAAATTTATTTATTTATTGTCTTTTGGTTTTTGTGTTTTTGTTTTGATACATGGTCTCTCTACATAGCCCTGGCTGTCCTGAAACTCACTATGTATACTAGCCTGGCCTCAAACTCACAGAGATCTGTCTTCCTATGCCTCTCCAGTGCTAGGCATGTGCCATCATGCACAACTTCCTTCAACATTATAGTAGAAGCAAAAGAAGAATGGTATAAGGTAGTTCAGTGGAAAAGAACTTGGAAGTAGGATCCAGGCTCTGGGTTTAATAATCCCCAACTCCAAAATGGGTGATTTTCTTCATTTATGTTCTTCTTGAGGAGTATCTGCTCCTTTTGAGCTCTGGTCTTTAAAAGAAAAATATTTATCTTATCTTATTAGTTGGAGACAGGATCTCATTATATAATCAAGGCTGTGTTTAAACTCCTGAGCTTCCCTTACTGCCTCCCTAATACTAAGATTATAGCTGTGCATCATCATAGGCAGAGCATATGTTTATTGTTAAAGTCTGTTATGACTGTGTGATAATTATTGGTTCTTTTTCACCTATTGATCACATGCATCTTTTCAGAAAGTGCTGATGCTGACAGCATTCTGTATACATCTTATAAAACTTCATACATTTTTTCTTTTATAAATCTCTACCCTTGAAATTGTACGTATAGATGCTAGAAACCTTTAAAATATAATCTTGTTTTCCTTACAAGCAAGGGATGGGCATGATCATTTCTCAGTTCTTTCTTGTAGCAATATCCAAAAGGCAACTTTGATCATCTTGCCTCTGAGTGCTAAAACTTCCCCCAATAAATTATTCAATATAGCTAAGTCAACACTACTAACAATAATTGATTATTTCCCATTAGGCCTAGCTTCATAATATGAGTGTAACTTATATAATCTCCTATATTGTGTGTTCTAGTACAATTAGGAAAGGCCTCAGGAAAGTTGTAAAAAAAAGATATACGTGCTTACAATGAGCTTAACTGGCTCCTCAGATCAAGACAATGAGGACCAAGAACATAAAGCAAGGCGTAGTCTACTCGTTTGTAAAACTGTAAAACATATCGTTTTCTAGATAATTACCATGTAGAGACATTTCATGGTAAAATATATTGTGATATAAAAGTTACATATATTTTTATAGTTTTTAATGTCCCTCCAAGGCTCATGCTTTGTGCTTGTTCCCTGATAGCACTATCTTAGGATAGTCTTAGGATAGACTGGAACCTCAACAAAAGGAACTGGCTGGTAGAAGCAAGCCTCTAGGGGAAGAGACTATGAAGGTCATAGTTGTAGTTGCTGTTTCCTAGTTTATCACAATCCGAGGTGCCTCTACCCCATTCACTGTGATGATCTTTGATATGCCTTTCCGAATGTCGCAATAAGACTGAAAATCCCTTAAAACCACAAATCAAGACAAATCTTTCCTTCCTGATTTTGTTAAACATTTTAGCCACAATGATACAAAGGTAACTAATTATAGAGAATTAGTATCAAAACGGATCATTGCTACAATCCATCTATTTTGTTCACAAGCCTTTGGAACTGGTTTGGGAGAAGACCATGAAAGTCTCTGGAGCTGAGGGCCAGAGAAGTTCTAAAATACTATAGGAACTGGACATGCAGGACCCACAGAAAAATAAATGCTGAACTTGCCTAAAGGTGAAATGGTCTTTCAAGGTTCCTGATTCATAAAAGATTCTGCCAGACATTTTGCAGGACACAGAAGAAAGTGACTAACAAATTGCCAACATAGGTGGAACTGTCTTTAAAATGTCCTGCTTCATGGAAAAGTCTGCTGGATACTATGGGCCTGTATGCTGAAGATGGATGCCCTAATGTTACACAAGAACTTTGGGTGACTGTGCAAGCAGCAATACGTCTCTGTCAATTCTAGAGTTTTGGAAGTTGCTTAGAATGCACTTCCTATTTACTTAGGTAATATTATATCCTTCTGAAGTCTTTGATGGAGTTGAAGAATAGTTATAGTTTTCCTTAGTTATAATAAAAGACAAAAGTAGATATAAATATTGTAACTGTAATTCTTGCTTGATATATGTTTATATATGTAATTTTAATATGTTAAAGTTAAAATCTTCCTTTTCATTTAGACAGAAAAGGGGAAATGGTGTGGGAAGTCCTTCTGTACATGTGTTGTTTTTATTGGTTAATGAGAAAGCTGGCTTAGCAGAATAAAGCAAGGCAGGAATTCCAAGCAGATACAAGAGAAAGAAGGCAGATTCAGGGAGAAGCCAGGTAGCTTCCAGAAGGAGACAGATGCCAGAACTTTGCCCGGTAAGCCACAGTCAAGTGGAGATACACAGAGTAATAGAAATAGGTTAGTTTAAGATATAAGAACTAACTAGAAAGACACTTAAGCTAATGGCCAAACAGTATCTCAAATAATATAGTTTCTGTGTGATTATTTTGGTTCCCAACAGCGGGAAATGAACAATCAGCCTCCAACTACATACTTGAAGTCAGAAAGAACAGTAGGTTACAGGAAGTGAGAGAAACCTCAACTAGCCCACTCTAGAAATAGGAGGAAGAGTTCACTCAAGCAGAGACAAGAGTTCCAGGATCCAATAGGCTGAGCATTAAACTTGTCACAATTTCTTAAAAGAACATCTAACAAACTCAAGTCTAACACTAAAAAGTCTTTCACATAACAACTACAGACATACCTTTACTAGCTACCTCCACATTCCTTATTTTTGCTCAAAGGTCATCTCATTTGTGTTCCTATCATCGATCTGTAAGAGTGTATCTAAAATTATAAATTTAGAATGCTGGAATATCTATAACTAAGTAGGCCACTCTCATTACAGGCAAGTAGGAAAATAATGAAGTTTTAAAATAATTAAATTTTTGTCAAGTCCCATGTGTGAAAAGTATTAAATACTCTGGAATCTCTTGAGGTATTATTTCAGTTTTAGACACGTTGGTTTTTAGTACTGCTCCAATTTATAGTTTGAGAGAAAAGAAACCAAAAACCCAAACCACACAAGCACAAGCTGAAGCAACGATGCCATCCTCTACACAACACCAAACACTACCAGTCCAGAGAAGTCTTGCGCCCACAGGGTCACATTCTCCACAAATAATAAGTTTTCTTTTCATGATAAAATTTGTATAAAAAATCAAAATAAGAGTACAACTTATATTTGGCACTCAGATTTAATTAAAAAGGCAATGTTTTTTTAAGTCAATTTCTAGTATGTTCCTGGGTGTAGGTAGGAGCATGAATAGTTCCAGTACAGTGTTTACCATATGCTAGAAATAATTATGTACACCTTTTCTTCTCTACCACAGAACTACAGAAATCTGCGGGGGGAAAACAGGAAAAAGAGGGTCTGGAGAGATGGCTCTGAGGTTAAAAGCACTGGTTGCTTTTCCAAAGGTCCTGAGTTCAATTCCCAGCAATCACATGGTGGCTCACAACCATCCAAAATGAGATCTGGTGCCCTCTTCTGGCCTGTAAGCACACAGAACGCTATATACATAATAAATAAATCTTTTAAAAAAAAAAACAGGAAAAAGAAATCTGTCCCAATATACACAGAAATATATGCCATCACATTAGGAAATACTTTAAAACTGCTTATAAAATATGTCCTTTATTAACTTATTTGCATTCTTAACATCTTTGCAAGAATAGGGACTTCATGGGAAGAACCATGCTTGCTTCTTTTCTATATACTTAGTATATGAAACAAAAGTAAGTATACATAAAGCACTCGACTATTTGCTGTAATTATGTAAATGGTTAGGGAACTTCCACAAAAATTCAAGAAAATGAACTCAATACATTTATTTTAAATTATTATTCTTATGTGTATAAGATGAGAGACACATGTGGAGGTCACAAGACAATGTTGTGGAGTTGGTTCTTTCCTTTTCTCTTTACGTGGGTTCTGGGAGTAGAATTCAGGCTGTCAGGATTGTTTTGGCCCTTTTTTAAATTTCTATTAGAAAAAATTAACAGTTCTAAAGGTTAATATGCTAAGTGTTAAAAACCTGAGCTGATTATAGTTATATTTGTTTTATAATATATCATCATAAAATAGGCACAGATGTATAGATATGTTCCAAAGTTATCGTCATTATAGAAAAACTTTATCTGTAAGCATTCAAGTTATACTACATATGCACTGACAACCTTAACACAGAAGACCTGGATGGCTATGCTTTGAAAAATCTACTTGCAAGGTGGATGTTGGCTTGCCTCTAGAAACTTGGATTACGGACAGTTTTCACCATTGTCAAATTGGGAGCATAGGCCCCAGTCCCTAGCATCTATCCCAGCCCTCAGGCCTGGTCTGGACTCCAAACCCCAGCAGGCCAGGTCCTGACCCCTCCCTGGGGATGGGGTCAGGACCACGCCCCAGGGTACTTAAGTGATCTCCCAAAAAAGGAGGAAGAGGAACACTTGGCCTCCCTTTCTTCCTGGGGGGTAGGGAGTGTGGCGTTTCTGCAGCTTTCCGGTCCCCCTCAGGGCAACCCGAGAGCGCAGATCTCCCATTAAACCTGGATATTTCTTAATTCCGCTTGTTTTGATTTGGCTTGATTGGGAATTTTTGCGTCGGCAGGGAGCTGGCGTTAAGAAATATTCCTAACAACCATTCCCTGATTTTGAAAACTCTCACTAAATCTGAACTGTGCAAACTATGTGGTCTGTTTGTTATACCTCTGGGAGGCTGAAATTTTGTGAGGTACAGGATATGTATGTAACCAGTCTCCATAAAAACCCAGCCACTTAGTCTCTGATGAACTTTCCTGGTAAGGATTTCACACGTGCTGCTGCAATTCCACCCTGTGTGACTCCAGAGTGAGTGCTGCCTGGTGTCTTCACACTTCACGGTTCCTTTCCTTTCACAATAGTAAACCAGGCTCTGAGAGGGACTAAGATAAGCCATCTGGAGTTGTTGCAACAAAACATTAAACTTGGAAGTGGTCTTGACCTCCGAAAACAGTATACTACATATAAAGATAGACTCGTGATCCTAGGTTAATTAAAATTATGTTTAAATTATCTTTTTTTTAATAAAAAGTCATATAAAAAGGAAATTTAATAGGCATCATTAAGGTTTTTGGGAGGTTTTGCTTGTTTACTTGTTTTTACTTTGGACTGTTTTGGTATAATTACAACCCAATGAATTGGTTATTGTAAACTTCCTTCACAGAACAAAGAAGCAAAAGGATTCATGCTAACCTTAACCTTAAGGTTATGTAACCTTAAGCTATGAACCAGGTCTAGGCCTCAAAATGAATAAAATTATCTTAATAAATTACATTTGCGCACACACACACAAACACACACACACCTATTCATACAAAAGACACACCTTTAGAACAGGAACTCAAAGATTACATTGTAAAACCAAAATTCCTGAGGCTTTTTGTTTCTGTTTGCACAGACAGGATGAGGGTAATTTCAGACAGCACTGTTGCCCATCTCCCCACCCTGGGAAAAGACATCTCACAGTAATGGGGGAAACAACTCTTAGACATTACTCTAAAGAGAGAAAACTTGGAAATAGTATGTATCTCAAAGTTGCTTAGCTGCTTTCTGATTTGTACATTCCTGTTTATAAATAAGATTTTAGATATTCATTGTCTCACAATAGGCACGTTTTATCTAAAACATTAAATAACATTTAGCTTAATTAGTTTTTAAGTTAAACTAGTTAAAGCTGACATCCCTTTAGAAATACAGCATACGATACCTATTTTACCTATCACAGGAAAATGTATTTGACCCAACTTCACAGCAATAAATCTGTGAGCTTGGAAAAAAATGGTATGTTGCCTCAACTTTAAATCACAATGTTAATGGGGGCAATAATAAAATGAGAATAAAAATAGAACTGTTTTTCTAACTTTGATTAAAATGCTTTTCTATCCAATCAGACTGTCAACATGTTTTGGATTTAAATGATTGTCCCTGTCCGGACATGTAACAGCAGTTTCTTTCTGATATAATTTTAATTACACAGACTAGTAATGAGTATGCTCTTAGGAAGGCAATTGCTTGTAAAAATGCAAAACATCTGGCTACCATTACTGGATTTAGAAAATCATACTTTAAGAATATTTAAGAACAGAGAATACAAGTTAAGCACAATGAATAAAAAATTATAACCACAACATATTTCACTCATTCATTTCATCAACATAAATAGATAATAGCTAGGGACACAAAGATAAGGTCTTTGCACTCCAGGAGCTCGTGGTAGCACAGAGGGCAAGATTGGTCAAAAAAAGCAAGTGATATACTATGGGTGTTATTACAGAAGACCACCAGATAAATTTAGGAGCAAAGAGATGGACATGGTTAGTATTACAGATGGTGAAAATTTTGACAGTAGAAAAAAAGTTTTTCTACAAGCAATGGTTACTATACGGTACAATAAGAAAACACATTAGGATCAATTTTCTGTTTTTGATCCAGCACTTGAAGCAAAATGGAAGACACAATGAGAGGAAGATAGGGGGAGAAAAGTCCACATATTATGGTAGAGGTTATCTAGAATGACTGCTACACAACAACCTAGCAGAAACTCGGAGGACCAAAACAAAAAATTCAGGGATTTTGCAACTGAATTACTTCACCTACTATGTTTGACATACTACAGAAAGATGCCCATTCTACTGACATAAAAGCCTCATGCTTACTAACACCATCCTAAAGGCTCTGCATTGGTAGTGCCAATGTTTAAGTGGTCAGAAAAGTCATAGACATAGATGAAGTAATTCTAGGCAGCTACTAAATAACAATTTAAAAAGAAAAACACACAAAAGGACACAAAAATTTAAGGCAGAAACAAACTATAAAAATAAGAAAATAATTAGTTTGTGCTCAACTATGTGTCCTTGGCATTTCCACTAATGTTATTCCTTTATTGGGGATCCACACAACAGACGCATACAAAATACATATTTTTCACCTCTGTGGATTAACCAAATTATTCACTCACTTGAAGTCAACTATATTCTCCAAGAAATATCTGGTGATGTTTGGAGATTGTGGAGTTTGTTATTGCTGAGGTTTTTTTATATATATATATATACTTAAAACAGGATCTCACTTTGTAGCCCCAGCTGGTCTTGAACTCATGGTGATCCTCCTGCTCAGTCTCTGAAATCCTGGGATTACAAATATGAACTGCTATGGCTGGCTGATGGAGAAACCTTGTTTGCCAATTATCTTTAAGAGGTGGATCCAAGTTAAAGTGTGGCATGGATCAAAGTTAGAAGAACATGGAGTAAAACATGTACATGGCCCAGGTGCGCTCTTTCTCTGTGATTCCCACAGGGCACAGGTGAGCTTGGACTTTTCATTCCTGTCCCTTGAAATCCTCAATGAGGGCATTAGAATAGGACACTAGACAGGAGATCTAGACTTTACAAAATGCAGTGGTAAAAAGATTTGAAAAGAATAAGGAATTTATTGAATTTGATGACCAGGGACAAAAGGTACAAAGACAAAATTTAGACTCTTCAGTACATACCAAACCCTGGGATAGTTTACCCAGAGTTATACCTGTTTTTCCAATGATATCACCAGCAAAGAGTATCTAGCACTAAATACCCTAAGGAAGTCAAAGAATATACATAGGAGTCCACACGTATGACTGATCTAAAGAAAATTAAACAAGCAACTGTATCTTATGGAATATATTCGTCCTTCGTTAGGGAAATGATCAAAATGTAAGCTTCAAGCAACAAAGCAATGCAACAAGATTGGATTCAGTTAATCTCAACAGTCCTAGAAAATTGAGCGCAGTTGCTTTGGAGGGTGCTACTGGAGCCCCACAGCAACAACTCTACCTGGTTGAGATGACATCATGATACTGATAGCACTACTATAAGACCGGTTTTTTGGGTACCAGCTGCTGAAATGGTATACCTTCTCATGACATTTTGGCCAGAACTCCAAATAAGAACTTTAAAATCATTTGCAACTATACTAGACCATCACTTTACTTTTGCAGAATCCCATAAAGAGAATATTGCCCCCATGACAGCGGGAAGCAATTCTAAAGGACAAGGTCCCCTCTCCCAAAAAAGTTTGTCCTCAGAACACCATTTAGGGGTTGTTGATTATTATTTGTATAAGGTAGAGGGTTGGGGTGGAAAATATGTAGGTTCAAAAAAAAAGGGGATAATAATAGTAGGTAATAAAGTGAATACTTGTGAGCTGTTATTTATGGATAATTTACATTGGTATAGTTTTGTAAACTGATACAAGTTCAAATTATATGTTATTTCTGTTTACAATATTTGTACACCTATGCAAAGTTATTCTGTCAGATTGTATACATGCATGTTTCTACCTCTGTTTAGGACATTTTGTATATTGATACAACTTTTAAAATATATTTTTGTATTGCACTATATATTATTCTTACCTCTGATCAAGATACGTATACACTGTTTAAATTTTGAGGTCACTGCAGCACATTTGTTTACAGATTAGTTAATATTTTGACATAAAGTCTTAGTCCTTAAGCTAGAGAGGTATTAAATACTTAGGTCAATAGTTGTTCATATTTGTTATACATATAGTCAGATTAATTAGGTTCTTTAGATACATAGAGATTGTATTCTGCCTGGATAAGCAATCTTCAACCACTTCAAGGATCTGTAGAACATGGCATTTAAACAATTTAGGGCTCTGTTGACATGAGACATGATTGCTCCTGACAATGATGTTAATAACTTTAAGTCATTGTAGTGATAGTTAATTTGCATTTAATAAATTAATCTTGCCTGAAGTTCAGAGAGTAAAACAGATTCACTGATCAGCCTTACAGACTAGGCAGTGGTGACACACACCTTTAATCCCAGTAGCCACGCTAGTTTGCCAAAGAAACAAGTGATAGTAGTGTATGACTTTAACCCCAACATTAGAGAGGAATATAAAACAGAAGGAGACAGTTCACACACACACACACAGTCTCTTTCTGAGATTCCTGGAGTCAGGATCGTCATTTTGGACTAAGGTAGAGGTAAGAGCTAGTGGCTGTCTGTTTTGCTTTTCTGACCTTCAGGTTGCATCCCAATTTCTGTCTCTGGGTTTTTATTAATTGTGTTAAAAGGCATAATTTCCCACTTCCCCAACACATTAATAATTGATTAGTTGTAGATGTAAGAAAGTAGTTAAAACAGCACTAAATTCATACTGCTTTTAATTCTCATTTGCTGCTCATCATCTGAGAATAATGTCCTGAAAGTTAACTTTCCCTCAATTCAAGTCTAAACTATTTAAATATTCACCCACTGTCAGCCTCGGTGTGATTTTTCTTCTCCTTTTTTTTCCCCTTGGTTTTTCAAGACAGGGTTTCTCTGTAGTTTTGGAGCCTATCCTAGAAATTACTTTGTAGACCAGTCTGAGATCTGTCTGTCTCTGCCTCCAGAGTGCTGGGATTAAAGGTATGTGCCACCACTACCTGGCTCTATGCTTTCTTATAAATTATATTTTATGAGCTCGAGAGATGGCTCCAAGATTAAGAGCACTGGCGGCTCTTGCAGAGGATCTGGGTAGAGTTCTCACACCCCATGGTGGCTCTGAACCATCGGTAACTACAACTACAGAGGATCTGTTTGTCACTTTCTTCTGGACGCCTCAGATACTGCATGCACACGATACACATAATACATCCAAGAAAATACTCATAATCATAAAATAAATTAATCTTAAAAGGTAAATTTTATAAAGTTACTATCTAGCCACTTATAACTACCTAAAAAGAGAACTCATCCAAATTATGTGATCCCCTCCTTGAATAGTACAAAGAAGGCGGAACAGGTAAAGAACTTGTTCGGTGTTGCCTAGAATGTTACTGCAGGGCTGCACAAATGCTTCATATACATTCATTCTATATGCTTAGCTTTCTTATTCTTACTTTATCGCCAATCTATATCTACATTGGATATTTACCTATATCCAATTATCAGCATTAATCCTATGTTTTAGAGGCCTAAAGTTGATCTAAAACATTTGGAGAACAAATAATAAAACTAACTTAGTTTGGCTTTATTTAATTATTTTCTTAGAAAAAGTTTCTTTAATGTAGCCTAGATTTACCTTAACTGGTATGCTGCCTAGACAAACCTTTGAACTCATAACCCTCTGATTTGAGCCTCCCAAATGCTGTGACTGCAGGTATGTGACAACCACATTCACTCCGTTGCTACTTTTCTTTGGGTGTTAGAAATATACGCCTCATGAATACAATTTTTTTTGCAATGATAAGTAAGACAAATGTTCATACAGTGATTGGCAACTTTTATGCAGATGGTGAAAGAAAAAGAAATGTAACCAACCTGTAATTATCTTGTGAAGATAAAGGAGACATCTGCCAATTCATTTATCAAAATCTTCTAAAAAATCAACTTAGGGACATAAAAATTAAAGGGATGTAGATATATATGACACATAGTGAATGCTGGAATTTATTCATATTTCAAACTTACATAGAAATGTGAAATGTGAAAACATATACTTGGCTGCTGACTAAAAGAGAAACAACAAATCAGTTGTTCTCGGGTAAAAGCTGGTAATTTTTATTTGTTCTAAGCATGGAAAGTCATTAAATTGCTTCAAATGTCAAACTTCAAAGCAATCAACAAATTAGTAAAATAACCACTATCTTCTATTCAAGCAAAAAGCACACCATACAAACAAATCCAATAAACATAGATTTTTACAGCACAATTTTTAAAATGACTATTTGGCAACAGTGTATAAGAGAAACAGAGTACAGGTTTGGAAAAACTTCAGGGAGTCAACTCAAAAGTTCATTTTTAGTTATGATGAAATGTGAACTTATTAGCAGAAGGAATAGACTTAAGAATACTGAAAAGACCAAACAATAGACCAAACACATATCAACCATATGTGTTACATTTACCCAAGAAATCCATTTAAAATATCATGAAGGTAATATCTCAAATGTAAAAGGAAACAAGTTGGCTGTGTCCAGGTTTAAATTTACAAGAATTTCTCACTTAGGAAACCATTGTTCTTAAGTATAACAGAAGGTAGCTAAGTAAATAAGTAAAAAGTAGGTATGTAGATTTAACAGAAGCACCTCATCAAACACAAAGATCTAACAGTTTGCAAGAGATTATGGTTTACAGATCTGTGTGATATGTGTGTCTACGAACTTGTGGAGGACAGAGATCAAAGTCAGGTGTCCGGCCCTATTTTTGCTCGTCACATTCTGTTTCAAGATAAGAGTCTCTCACTGAACCTGGAACTCACCAGTTCAGCTAGACTAGATGAACAGCAAACCCTGGTATGCTGCCTGTCTCCACCCTCCCAGGGCTGGAGTTACAGACATGCCACTACTCTAGTCTTTCTATGTGAGTGCTGGAGAGCCCAACTCAGCCTCACTGCTTTGGCAGCAAGCCCTTTACCCATGGAGCTAACCCCCAAGCCCGGATTTTTATTTACATATATATGTATGTATTTATGTATATATATATTTGCATTTATCACATAATGAAAAATAAGAAATTATAATTTGCTTGTTTGTTTTTAAGTATGGAGATTTTTATTGTAGACACAGGGAGAAAGCAGGTAGAGGGAAGAGTCCTGTCTGGATATATTTGCAGACTAAACCCAACCATGAGAGAAGAGAGTCAAGAAGGGAGAACAAGAGAGAAGCTACTGACCAAGAGAAGTGGCCAGGGTCAAGAGACCAAGAGACCGACTGTAGTTCTAATAAGTCATAGTAACATAGAAACCGTAATAGACAATTTCTAAAAATTAATTTTATGATAGAATCTTCATTCTGATGCCATGGAAACAGCAAGAGTAAAATTATACAATTCATATAAAAAGATAACTGAATATTATTCACTGGTAATGAGAAATGAAAACATAACCCTAATCTCAGTAAAATGAATTTATAAGAAGATAAAAATAACTATGAAGTTACTCATTTTAGAGTTCTAGTGGATATTCTTATATAGTTTTAAATTTGTATGTGATTTTGACGTTTGGGGGCTAGGAAAAAAAAACGAGACCTCAAAATAGTAATTTGGGATTAAAAACACTTTTGTCAGATAACTTTGATAAATATGCAAACAATATAATAAAAAAAGAAAAACCTTCCTCACACAGACACCCTTGCTTAATCTTAGGGCTGCCTGCGTGAAGATGGAATAATTTCTTTTTTTTTTCTTTTTTTTTTTTTTACTTTTGATGGAATAATTTCTAAATAATACCATTATTTACTCACTTCCTATCATTTCCTCCTACTCATTCTTAAGAGAAAAAAATTCAAGAAAACCATTTTCTCCACATAACTTATGCATAATTGTTTTCCTGTTTTGAAATAGCAGTGACAACATCCAACAAAGAATCCTAAGGTCTGTTTTCTCAAAAAAAAAAAAAATCGATCATTTTCTCAGCTGGAAGCAGCGCTGCAGGATAAGCACAGATCAACACAGCTTAGTTATTCCTTTGCTCTGAATCTAGTTCTGACTCCATTCCTCCCCTTGAGAATGTGCTCTCTACACGCAGTAATTTAAAGAAAGGCAGAAGGCACTGCACGTTTCCCCATGGTGGAGGAGTAAGGGTGTATCATTACTCATGCTGCTCCTACTTCTGACTTCCTGACTCGTTGTAGAGCTCATTTTATTTTTCTCACACCTCCACCAGTTATCAGAAATAAGTGTGGATGACTAGGAACTATAAAAACCCTCTCAAGCTCAGTTAAATGAGGTGAGTTGTCATAGCTTCAAGGTATATTTACTCATCAATGGACTTTGAAGCCTGTAGGGGTTTAAAAAAAAAAAAACAGTCAGACTTGCCAAACAACCTGGATAGCAACTTTTTGACCAAAGGGATTTAGACACATTGATATGAAAATTTTTGCTCTTTTAACAAAATTATTACAAAGTACACTGTCCATATTTATGTGACATATTTCTTTCTTTTTAACATATCTTTTCACAAATTTATTAGAATTAAGAGAGAACTGATGTTAGCAAAATGGCTCAGCCAGTAAAGGTACTTGCTGCCAAGCCTGGTGACTGAGTTTGATCCTTGGAACCCACATAGGAGGAGAATGGGCTCCCACAAGTTGTCCTTTAACCTACATAAACAACAAATACACACATGTGTGCACACACACACAAATGTAATCTTAAATTTTTTTAAAGAGAGAAGTTTTTAAAGCTTAAATATTAACTAATATTTTATGTAGACAATTGAAGATACCCAAGCTCCTGATACTTCTTTTAATAATGAAATCTTCCTCCATGGGCATTTAAAAAAACTTGACATGGCCAGCCATATCTTATTTTGGATGGTAATTATTGGTACCAAGGTAGGGTCCATAACCAGATTTCTCTAATAAAGTCGACATCTGAATACTGAGAGATAGCCTTCTCTTTATTCATTGTGATGTCTTAATTAGAACAGTTAGTCACAATATTCTTTCCCATAGAGCCAACCAGTTCTTCTTATTAGGTTAAAAACTAAGAACGCATTACAGAGAAATGTGTAACTCACTCATTTACTCATTCGGTGAACACTTCATATCTGCTATGTGTTAAGTGCTGTTCTGGTCACTTAGTATACAAAAGCAGTCTTATGAATTAAAAAAAAATCAAGACTGTTCAAAGACGTTTAGAGATTTTTCTAGATGTGAAACATCATTTGAGAGCAACTTCTTTTATTCAGAATATATAATTCTAAGGTTATTTTTGTGGTCTATGAGAAGAAAATCAAGATAATATTCAAAGTAGAAAGTACAGAGAAAGAATACACCATAATCATAATGCATCATTCTAGTCCCTCAAAAATCTTCCTTTATCATTTTTTTCAACAGTGTAAAAGAGAACCAAAAAGAAATAAGGAGGAATTCTATTTCCTCAAAAGTAAAGGAGAGAATAATATATAGTACGTTATACTGTGGTAGAAGATTAGGTTCTTTATCTGAAGTTGTAGTCTGCTTATGTGCAAAACTGAGAAAAATAGTAGTTGTTATCTTACAGTTGGTTTGAAGGTGAAAATGTTTAATATATTAAAATACCTAAAACAGTAACATATATGGCTAAGAAATTTTTGTGAGAGCCAAAAAATATTAGCTTTTCTCTATCCTCTAAAGTCAGTTTTTTCACACAGCAGCCTGACTGAGCTTTCTTAAGACCAAATTAGTATAGCTTTCAGTGCATACAACATTCCAGTTCATAAAGCTTCAGGGGCTTCCCATGAAAACCAGAAGAAAGTTAATCCCATAGAGACTCTACAAGATGGGGCCCTACCCACCTCTTCAAGTTCAGCTATCCATATTTTTCATCCCTATGCCTAATTACTCTGGTCTTCTTCAGGTTTCTAGAATAAACCAATGCTCACAAACTTTTAACTTGTTCTATAGGATCCTACTTGTTTCCCATAGGATCTAAGTCTTCACTTCCTTCAGCTCTTTATTCAAATTCACCTTCTAATAGAAAAATCTTTATGTCCTACTCTGCCACAATCACATCTTCTCTTGTTCCCATTTGTCGGTTTTTTTTTACCTCATTAAAATGCTCAATTTTCTTCACAGATTCTTCTTCACATGATCAACACAATACGTGGGATTATAATGCAGAGAACTTGTAAATCTTATTTGTTATTATAAGGTCTATAGTAACACTTGCCATAAAGATGTGTTACTGAACAAATAAAAGCTTTATTATGCACAGATTAATATGTCCTACAATAGTGGAATAAGTAAGTCTGGTGTCGAGGTGCTTGAGTTACCTCTGTAGTTGATATCCTGGGTCCTGATGTCCTCCTTAAGTACTATTCTAGTGTTTCATTTTCTGAAGTGACACCTTAGGTTAACCACGTACTGCCTACTGTCTGTGTTGCTATATACTACTAATATTCTATAATCATGTACATGTGTAAGAATACATACATAAACCCACACAAGATGCTTTAGGTCATTTTTCTGCAGAAGCCTGGCATACATACTGATAAATTCTGTTTGATTTCTTCCTTATTCAATGGGTCTCAGAAAGTACTGAGTAGCTCCAGCACTGTGCACATATATGAGCAAACAATTACAACAGGTATACAGCGAAAACTGCCGCATAGTTAAGATGCCACCCAAGATACATTTTAAGGAAATGTGGTGCATATATTAGATAATAATAGCAATACTGGGAAATCACAGAATTAAAAAAGGTGAAGATAAAAAGACACATTTATAGCTGGAAATAATGTTTCACATGTTTTTAATCCCAGCACTGGGATTGAGGTGGACACAGAAGGACCAGTCTCACTCATCTACACAGACAGTTCCAGGCCAGGCAAGGCTACACAAGGAGACCTTGTCTCAAAAAAAAAAAAAAAAAAAAAAAAAAAAAAAAAAAAAAAAAAAAACGAACAACAACAAAAGACACATTTACAGTATTTAGAAAATTAAAATTTACCATTGTTTTCCCAAATCTGATTCAATCAATTAAACTCTAATTATATTGTTTAATCTAGAAAATATAATATTCAGGCCACAGAACATAATGCATCTTATAAGAGCTCTAAGAAGACTCAAATATAAGATCGTGCATTTGGAAGAGTAATTCGACAAAGATAGAAATTATTTTTTAAAAATGTTCTTCTCGAGGCTGAAAAGTAACTCCAAGGTTAAGAGCACTGGTTGCTCTTTGCAGAGTACCCAGGTTCAAGTCCCAGCACTCACGTGGTGGCTCACATCTATAATTCTAGTTCCAAGGGACCTCTGCAGCCAACAGGCAAACATGTGGTACACATACGTGCAGGCAAAACATTCAAATACATAAAATAAAAAAACCCAGTTAAGACACCTAGCAATAGTAGATGGTGTCTGAACTGGCCATCTACTGTAATCGGATTGGTGACTATCCTAATTGTCATTACAGAGCCTTTACCCAGGAACTAATAAAAAGCAGATAAAGAAATCCACAGTCAAGCACTGGTCTGAACTATGGGAGTCCTCCTGAAGAAAGGGAGGAAGGACTGTATGGAGCCAGGGGAGATCAAGGTCATGACAGAGGAACCCACAGAAACAGCTGACCTGAGCTTGTGAGAACACATGGACTCTGGGCCAACAGTTAGGGAGCCTGCATGCATGGTACTGACCCAGGACCTCTGCATGTGTGTGACAGTTGTGTAGCTTGGTCTGTTTTTGTAAGGTTTCTAGCAGTGAGATCAGGACTAATCCTGGCACTTAGCTGGCTTTTAGAAACCTGTTCCCCATATAGATTACCTTGCCCAGCCTTTATATAAGGGGAGGAGCTTATATAAGCTATGCTATATTCAAGCCCATGAGAGGCCTGTCCCTTTCTGAATGGAGACAAGGAGGAGTGGGTGGATGGGAAGGGGGCAGATGGGAATCAGGGTAGGAAAAGGGAGGAAAAGAGGGAGGGAGGAAATGCAGTCAGTATGTAAAATAAAAGAAAAAAATGTCAATTTAAAAAAGTTCTTATCCTACAAAGGTACTTGCTCATTAAGAACTGGATTTTCTATAGTATTCAGTGCTATCCCAAAGCAGCAAAAATTTAAAAAAAACATAAACATCACTAAATATTTTTACAATTTAACCAACTGGAAATTGGTTTGATGTAGGAAAATAAATAATAAAAATTCTGAACATAAAATATAATCATGATTATACTAATAAGTTATTAAGTAAATTCACAGGTAAATAATGCTACAAAACTGAGGAACTCACTAATCATCAATGTTCCTTCCATCAAAACAAGGTTTACTTCCTCAACAAAATTCTAAGTCTTTGCAAATTCTTACTTGGTGTTGGTAAACTTGCTTACTAATTAATTCACACCTGATAATCTTAAATGCATGTTGGACTTCACAAGTTGTTTGTTACTGAAACATTGACCTATCTGTTGGAATACTCAATTTTCTTCTTCAGGTTTATTTCATTTTTAGTCATATGTATAAGTGTGTGCCTGTATGCATAAATATACCACCACATGTGAGTAGATGCCCAAAAAGGCCAGAGGTGTAGAATACCCTAGAGCTGGAGTAGTTGTGAGCTGCCTGTCATGGGTGCTGGGAATCAAATTCTGGTCCTCTGTAAAAGCAATATGCACTCTTAGCTGCTGAGCCGTTTCTCCAACTCAAATCTAAATTAAAACCTCAAACTCAAAGAGCATGAAGCCACTGATTTTTCTGGGACAAAGACACAGATATAAGTCTCATTTATATTGACTAGAAACTTCTTACCCTTGGCAAAGACAAAGTTCAGCAAAATTTAAATCTAAGCAGTTGTCAATTAAAGTAGAAGAGCTACCTGATTTTTCAAATTTTTAATGTGTTTATTTCGTAACAGGAGAATATTTGGAAATTCTAAGATGCATTACCAAAAGTAACAAATTAAAGCATAATTCCTCTTTTAGACTCTTAGGCTAAAATGTTTACAGAAAGACATTAATCACTAAAAGCTTCAAAACCACCAGTTGTATTTATTTATCATGTTAAAGAAAAACCTAAGAATTCTATGCACAGCACAAGCAATTGCCAAAGGCAAATACGTCTATAAATCAGAGAAGGTCTAATGACGACATCTACTTAGATATGTGGGGTATATATAAATACATAGACTAATTTTAACATGGAAGAGCTGGCCAAACTCCATGTCTACTTCTATATTTTCTGTAATGTTTTCTTAAAGAGTTTGCTATAAATATTTGTTTACATCTCCTTCTCTTATTAGCTTGTAAACTCCTGGAGATTACTGACTTTATATCCCTAATAAATGCATACTTCGGTCCTAAATTCATTATTCAGCTTATCTGTTAAATCGATGATGTTGCATAATAACCAAGATGATTTAAATCAGATTAAGTTGCTATTTTTATAACTTACATTCATAAACTTAATGAAGTTCAAATATGTTTCATAAACTGGCATTAAAGAAGAAAATCACAAGCTAGGCACAGTATATTATTTAAATGCCTGCATTCCCAGCCCTTGAAAGACAAAAACAGAAGGAAAGCTATGGGTTCTAGACCAGCCTTGGGCTACAAAGCTAATGCATCTCAAAATAAAAAACAAAAACATTAGAGGATAATAAGAGAGGTTAACAGATAAAGATGATCAAAATACACTATATACATATATGAAAATGTCAAGATAATATATAATTAATAAATGCTAATAAAATTAAAACTATTACAAAAGTTTTTTAAAATAGAAAAACAAAATACTACAGTCTTTGGAAATCTGCAAGCTAGATAACATCTTGAATTCTATAATGTATATGTGGGCTTTTTCTACTAAATGTTATATTAGATCCTGCCAAATCAAAAAGCACTTTAGATCCTCCATGGTTTTCTTAGTCCACATACTTTGCATTGTTTCTAATTACTCAGCAGTTATACTGGCTCCAACTACTATCTCTGAAAGTAAAAGGAGACAGTATGAAGTAATTTTCTAGCAATAATCCCTACAAAAACAGAAAAATTAGAGCAATAGCAAAAATCTGAAGATTCTTTCCACTATATCTTTCCATATCTATTTTGGTAGTTTCTGTTTGTTAATGTGCAGTCCTTTTGAGGATATATTTAAGCTGTTATAGCAGATATGTGGAACCAGTGATCTTGAAAATAATTGGAGCTGATAAGCTATTTTTTAAAAAGAGGATATAACATTGGGGTAGAGATGAGAGTGGGTCTGAAAAGAATGAGGATTGATCATGATTAAAATTTATTGTATGGCCGGGCGGTGGTGGCGCACGCCTTTAATCCCAGCACTCGGGAGGCAGAGGCAGGCGGATCTCTGTGAGTTCGAGACCAGCCTGGTCTACAAGAGCTAGTGCCAGGACAGGCTCCAAAAACCACAGAGAAACCCTGTCTCGAAAAACCAAAAAAAATAAAATAAAATAAAATTTATTGTATGGAATTCTCAAAATATTAATAATATTTTAAAACATACTGAAAATACATAAACAAAATCCAGCTAGACCAAAACTCATCAATTTGAATAAAGTATATGAAGATACACACAGTGGTTTTCATTAAGAACTCGGGTAATCAATCAAAATTCAAAGGGAAAAATCTCCTAACTGAAGTTGTAAAATGGCTATGCTGAGATGTTAAGTGACCTTGTACAACATGGATGCAGAACTTAGAAAAGTATAAATCTAGAAGATTATTAAAGTTTATCTCATACATGTGTAGACATAATATTTTATATTATAAGCTGCCATGTGGGTGCCAGGAATTGAACACAGGTCTTCTGGAAAAGCAGCCAGTGTTCTTAACCAATGAATCATCTCTCCATCCCCTCAATATTATATTTTAAAGAAAGTTATACTCCAATATACCTTTAACATGAAGGCACTAATTCATTAAAATTGTGATTTTAATAACCATTTTTGACCTTAAACCATAAAATTCTGTATCATCAACAGTCAAACCAACTAATTTCATGACATCTTGATGTGTTCTTGCCAAAACTAGACTAATCATGAGGAAAGAGAAAATATAAATTGACGGACATCTTACAAAACAATTTACCTAGGACTCAAAAATACCAAATACCGACACAGAAGACTTTCTGCCTCTCTGAGAAAAGATTTAGAAATTCTTAATTGAAAGGAGACCAAATGGCATGATGGTTAGGTATAATGTGTTATTCTTAATTAAAGGTAGATAAACAATGAAGAATTTTAACAAAACACCTAAGAAATTTTGAATATGAATTTAATATTATATAAAGCATATTTACATTAAATTATCTAGTTGACAATTATTACTTATATAGTATAAGTCCTTGTTTGAGTCCCAGCACCACAAAAACAACATCAAGTCACAAGATATTAAATCACTTAAATCAGTCATATTGTTATATGCTAACAACAAACTATCTCAGAAATCAAAATACTCTTACTTACAATAACATTTGTAAAAATACTTACACTTTGGAATAAATTAATGAAAGTGAAAAAAAGACCTATACACTGAAAACTAAAAAAACTGATAAACTGAAAATGACACAGATACACACAACATTTTATGGTTTGAAATAATTCAAGTTGCTAAAATGATCATGTTACTAAAAGCAGTTTGCATATTTAATGCTATTTTTCTCAAATTTCTATAATAGTCTTTACAGAAATAGAAAATAGAAGAAATTCCAGCCAGTTGCAATGATGCTCTGTAATTCCACTACTTGGATGGCTAATGCTGGGTAACTGAAACTTTTAGGCTAACCTGAACTAGCCCTGTCTCAAAAGGGGAAGCAGTCACCCATCCACGGTTCCTAAAACACTGTGAAGTGTGAGCATGAAGTTAAGGGCTGATGGGTGAAAGAGCTGTAAAATACAGCGTGCTGTTGCATCTATCTCCTCCTAGTACCTGTGCTTACCTACACAAGACCAAACCAGTCAAACTTCCAAAACAAATGGCGAAGGGGCCACCACAGCCCCACCCTTGGTGGGAGAGATAGTACCAGTTAACGGCTGCTAAAAGAGGGGCAGGGACGCTCCTTTGGGAATGTAGGTGCTGGTAGGATGTTCCTGCCCTGGTGGGTGGACACCGATGAGGATACAGGCAACACTAATTGAACTCAGGACCGTGGGGGGAAGGGGGGGAGTGAGGGGGTATTAAATAATGACAGAAAAACAGAAAGACAAGAATTTGAGAGAACTAGGGAGAGTTTGAGGGAAGAAGCAGTGGTTGGATATGATCAAGACACTGTATAAATGTATGAAATTTTTGAAAAATTTTTAAATATAATTTTTTTTAAAAAGGGAGGTTTTGGGGAAGGAGGTAAAACTGGAAATGCTCGGTGGTAGATTACTTTTCTAGCATGTGCAAGGCTCTGAGTTCAAAATAAACAAAACAGAATTAAAGAAAAAAATCCTAAAAGTTACATGGGACCACCAAAGACCCAGAACAGCCTTAGAAACCCTGCACAAAAACAACTTGGGAGACATACTACTACGAGACTTTAAAATATGCTGTAGCCTACAGCAATCATAACAATATAAATAACTGGCATACTTCAAGCACACCTGTAAAATAGAATAAAGCCCAGAAACAAGTCCTAGGATTTCTTTACAGACATTCAATTTTCCACAAAGATGTCAATGACATGCAAACAAGAAAGGCTTTTTTCAACAAATGGTATTGGAAAAAAAAAAAAACAAACTAGATATACTGGTGTAGAAGGATGAAGGCAGATGCTTACCACGCACAATATACAAAACTCAATCCAAATGAATTACAGCGGTTCTCACCCTGTGGGTGGTGACCCCTTTGGCAAACTTTTATCTCCAAAAACATTTACATTATGATTCATAACAGTACCAAAATTATAGTTATGAAGTAGCAACAGAAATAATTTTAGAGTTGGGGGTCACCCCAACATGAGGAACTGTACCAAAGGGTCGCATTGTTAGGAAGCTTGAGAACCTTTGGATTAAAGGCTTAAACATACGACTTGTAGCTGCAACATATTTATAAATAAGGAGATGAAAGCTTTTAAACATGGATCTGGGGAACAACTGTTGAATATAACTCCAAAATCCCAAGCGACAAAAGCAAATACACAAATGACATACAAAACTAATACATAATGAAAGCTTAGCCTTAAACAAAAGGGATTCCTGTAATCGACAGCAACAAGAGTGAACCGAGGCCATCGTGCCAAGTGAAATCTTCAAATTCATTCAAACAAAGAGTAGATTAGTGTTTATCCACTAGGAGGTAGGAAAATGAGGAGATGCTGGTCACTAGAAACGAAGTTTCAATTATGTACTATAAATACTAGGACTAAAGTATATCACCTTGACTGTTTCTTAAAACACGATATTGTATGCTTGAATCCTGCTAAAACTCTTAAATATTCTTTAAAAACACTAATATATGAGGTGAGAAATATTCCAATTAGCTTATAGAGGTTATGAATATGCCAATTAGCTTATAATGGTAATCATTTCACAAAGTATATAAAATTTCTATCAACTGCCAAATAAAAGTTATGCCAAATAAAAGAATGTGGGCATTGTGTATATCAAAGTCAGAAACAGAGATAGTTTTGGAAAGGTTAATTTACAAAAATTTATTCATAAATTTACAAAAAGTCATGTATAAAAGTATTTATTTCTACTTCATCTCCCAGATCTTTGAAAATGAAGGAATATCCTAGGGTACAGTCTTTGAACCTATTCTCTTTAGCTACCTTCTAAGCTTCAATGACCTCATTGAAAGCATTGCTTTAAATGACATCTATACATAAAAGGTAATCAAATTAAAATATTATTTTGTTGTTTTATTATTTTAACATGTATGGTTGTTTTGCCTATAAATGTCTATGTACCATATGTATATCTGGTACTCACAGAGACCAGAAAATGGACAATAAATCCCCTGGAAAGGGAGCTATGGACAGTTGTGAGCTGCTTTGTGGGTGCTAGAAATTGTACCCAGGAACTCTGTAAGAGCAGCTATAACTTCTGTAAACCATCTCTCCAGATCCTCAAACTAAAATCTTAACCCCAAATACCTGCTCCAAATTCAAGGTTCATACACAGACTACCTAATCTACATTCTCATTTGGATTTAAAATTTAAAAACCACAAGATGAATTTCTGATCATATCATTCAAACTTCAATGGTCCAGTCTTTATTGATGACAACACCATCGTTCAAGCTTGTGCCAAGATTTTCTGGGTATGTACTTAATCTCCCAGGTATGTATGCTTGCAATGCCACCGTGCTTGGGAATCAAATCCTCTGGCACCTAACTTCTGGATAACTTAACCTATATCGCAGTCATTAAGACTAAGTAAGATGACAGGAAAAACTCCTAGTACAAAGTGACACCTACAGGAGGTACAGGGACGGTGGGTGGGGGAATGGGATTTATTAACATGGCATTAAAAAAAAACAATAAATATCCTTCTTTCTTTTAAAAATACAACACTAAGATTTCCAGGCCCTTTTTGTTAGATAGCTGTGTCCATGAGATTAAGTCATGGCCAACAGGGTAAGAACATGGGATGGTGTTTCACTAATTTCACTTGTTTGTTTCCTTTTCCCCACAAAGTAGGGTATGAACGTAACACAGTGTGATGATCCAGGTTCATCTCAGACGAGAACACCCCCACTAGAAATGGTAGACTGGTAAAATAGAGGTAGGAGGGCCCTGAAAGCTGTAAGGCTCCGTGCTGCCCGATATGCCAAGTGGCCTGCCAGCCCAGACCCACGCAAGCATAAGTTAAACATGCCTTCTATCCACATGTAAAATAATAATGCCTAGAGGTATCTCATTTCCCTACCTAGAGAATTTATCTGAATCTTTGGATGGCATATTTTTTCAAAATATTTTTTGAAATGTTCTTACAAATGTAGAATTATCAAAATGCATGTCATTACTTTTTAAAAAGAATCTTATGAACAAGAAAAATAATAAATTTAACATATATGAGAATTTGTGGCAGCAGATTAAAAACAAAAAATAGTGCTATCCCTTGGGAATTATATCCCACAGCTTCAAGACTATTCATGTGATAAGATTTACTCAAAGTAATAAAACACCAGATTTACAACTAGAGTGGATAAAACGTTCCCCATCCCCTGGGAGATGTTAACAGAGAGTTGAGGAGAAATAAACATACATTCTTGATGTTTAGCTTTCTCCCCAGAAGTAAAGTATTTTAGGTCTGTTACAGAGCAGGAACCTCCTCCATTAACATAAAAGAGAAGTAGATTCCAATACTGCTACATAAGCAACAACCTTGATTTCCCAGAAATCAAGCGAGGACATCACTGGTGTTCTACCAGTGACAACATTTTCTTAATACTTTTTGATAAGTATTGCTAAAATTATAAACATAGTACTGAATGAACAAATCTGAACAGTAATAAATCTTTTTAAAAAGCAGAGTACTATTTCTGAGTAAACACTACTCCAAGCAAACAAGAGAAGCACCGCCTGAGGCTCCTCAGTTTCACTCACAGATCCTTTCATAGCTTGGACATGACTAAATAACTATGGACACAAAATTATATACTTTTTATCTCCTCTGCATAATGGTTACAAATATAAACCAGGAATTCCTCTGAATCTTTTGATGGCATCTTTTCAAAACAGTTTTCTAAAATATCCTTACCAATGTATGACTTGCTGTCTGAATTCAAGTATTTTTCTTAAACCAAATTTACTCAATCTCTGCCCCAATTTCTTATATATGGAATTGACAGAATTAAATTCTAGATGCCATTATGAATAAGAATTTCACTCAGAAAAAGTATCTAAACATATTTTTTCTTTCTTTGTATAAATGTGTTTGTCCATGTATACTCCAATCATACCTTAAGATCCAATATGAAGCAGATATACACCTGAAGTGCTGTACTATTACTTGGTTTAATTAAAATTTTCAGTTCTACAGCAATGCTGTGATTAAAATTATTAGATGTTATTTAATTCATGCAAATGGTTAAGTAGTACAGCTAAGATATAGTAAAAGTTGAATTTAAAGTAAAAAATTAAGGTTCTTGCCCTACTAGAGCTGACAGTGGTACTATCCTATAGAATGTAAAAAACACTAATAGGAATCATGTGTGTAATTGTGGCAGCTGCATTTCAAAAAAGTAAAAACTATATTTAATAATATGCTCTATTTAACCAAATATATTTTAACTATACCAAGGTATTAAGTAATAATTTTTAAATTATTGACAATAAATTTATTCTTTCTTAGTAGTATGTATCATCAAATTCAGAAAAATTGTACCCTAAGATACTACTGCAGATGCTACATTTTCATTATGAATCTCATCTTAATCCACTTCTTCCTTTATCTATTAGCACACTAAAGAAACTATGAACTACACTGCTCGACCCAGTAGTCACCACTAATATGTGATTACTCATATTTAATTTGTATGATTAAAGTTTTAGTTCTTTGGTATAAATCACATATAAAATGTTGATCAGCAGTCATTGACTTTATTGGTTATTTTAAGTCAAGGGGGAAGACAAAGTACAACCTTGAAAAGGTCATCTTTCAGCAAAAATATAAGGTAGAAATTATATTAGGGGATCGTTTTCGTTGAAAAATGGAAAAACTCACAAGAAAAGATCCAGAATCTTCCTCTTTTACTAGTAAATTATAAAGAGTGCTTTAGACATATAACTATCCAAGCCTTGGACAAAGACTAAATCCTATAATGTGTTAGAGCTGATAATTGATGCTACAACTGACCAGAGAGGAAGCCTCTCCTCCATAAACCTGTGGCAGAATTAGAGAAGTTAGTGTTAAAACAAAGGAAAGAGAAAAACAAAGAAACAATATTTTCAGTTCAAGTGGCTAAATATTTAAAAAAAATAACATTTATGAATACAAAAATGTAAAACAACAGATTGGGCAAACATCACTTCAAGTTAAGTTCAACTGAGAATTTTAGCATCATAAACATTGAAAAACTAAGGAGAGCTTGCCTTGAGCATCAATTTTGTGATTTTTACTTCTTTAGGTAATTTTTAAAATTAGGTTTGTAAATTTGTCTGGAGGGACTTGACAAGGAAACAAAATAATTTCTGCATCCAATGATCTCATTTAATAGAATCAAATCACAAAAATTTCTGAGTAAAAGATATCTAATATTGTTTAGCTGCCACTAAGTTCCAAGAATAATCCTTAGAATTGTTCCAGAAAGCCTTGTTACCTAAGCAGGCTTGTAGGACTAATTACCACACACAACACTGGGAGACTAGAGCTTTACACAAAACTAAGAATAAAGATGAAAGTTGTATTTCTTAGGGTTCACCTTGCTACTTAGCCTTTCTAGGGTCATAGATTAATATTCAGGGCTGATTATCCTTTGCTTTACAGCTAGTATCCATGTATAAATGAGTACATACCATGCTCATCTCTCCGGGTCTGGGTTACCTCACTCAGGATGGTTTTTTCTAGTTCCATTCATTTGCATGCAAATTTCAAGGTGTCATTGTTTTTTACCATCGAGTAGTAGTACTCCATTGTGTACTCCATTGTGTACCACATTTTTTTTTTACCCATTTTTCAATTGAGGGGCATCTAGGTTGCTTCCAGATTCTGGTTATTACAAATAATGCTGCTAAAGTGAACCCTAACAAAGACATACAAATCCACCTGGAAAGGGGAAATAGAAAAGAAAAAGATCGTCTGACAAAATTGGGAGCATAGGGGTGGGGGAAAAGGGAGAATGGAAAGGAGGAGGAGAAAGAGGGAGGAGGAAGGAGAACTTGAGTGAACAGGATAGTCGAGATGGAGGAAGGACAGAGAAAAAAGCAAGGAAAGAGATATTTTGATTAAGGGAGCCATTACTGACAAGAGAAATTCCCAGGAATCCACAAGTATTTCCCCAACTAAGACCCTAAGCAATAGAGGAGAGGGTACCTGAACTGGCCTTGCTCTGTAGTCACATTAATGAGTATCATAAATGTCAACACGGAACCTTCGTTCAGCAACTTGGTGGAAACAGGCAGAGATCCACAGGGGAGCACTGGGCTGAGCTCCCAAAGTCCAGTTGAAGAGTGGGAGGAGTGAGAATATGAGCAAAGAGGTCAAGACCATGATGGGAACAACCACTGAAACAGTTTACCTGAGCTGATGGGAGCTCACCAACTCTGGCCAGACAGGGAAGGAACCATATAGGATTAAACTAGGCCCTCTGAATGTAGTGACAGTTGTACGGCTGGATCAGACTGCGGGGCCACTGGCAGCAGCACCAGGATTTATCCCTACTGCTTTTACTGGCATTTTGGGAACCTATCCTCTTTGGATGGATACCTTGCTCAGCCTAGATACAGTAGGGAAGGCCTTGGACCTTCCCCAGAGCAATGTGGTACTCTCTGAGGAGTGGATGGGGCTGGGGGGAAAAGAGGGGATGGGAGGAGGGGAGAGAGTGGGAACTGGGATTGGTGTGTAAAATGAAAAACGATAGCTTGTTTTTATTTAAAAAAAATAAGGAAAACTTGATAAAAAATCCAAAAGATGAAAGTTGTATAGAAGATATTTTTCTAAACTTGAATTATAAAATGATGATCCTAGGACAAGTAAAAAATTTCAGAACATTAAATCTTTTAAATTTAAGATAGCATGAAAATTATTAGAAATGATAAACGCCAACCTCACTGAATATAACCTTTATACTCTTTAGCAAAGTATTATTTTTTAAGGAAACAGAAAAAGATCCAAAACAGTTATTGAAGCATAAGATCTCATTGCTCCAAACTAGTCAATGAATGGATGGATGGACAGACGGACAGACACCTATATAGATAAATACTTTCCGTTTTAATTATCTGTTCCTCAAAACTTAGAAAAATATTTTGGGGGGATAGAGAAGGTTTAGTGGTACTGCTCTTCCAGAAGACCTGGGTTCAATCCTAGCACCCACATGGCAGCTAACAACTGTTTGTAAAAAGATACACTAAAGTTAAGTTTTAAGCTATTGTAAATTCTTATACTTGTGATAACAATTTTGACAACTCATAAAAGCCTTCAAAGATAAAGAAATCTATGTAGCAGGCTTGATTCACAAGAAGCACTAAATATATCCCTGATAATTAGGAACAAAATTGGCAGACTTTCACATTTTCATCATAAAACACAAACAGACCAGTGTTTATGTTTCTGATAAGCAAAAGACAAAACTCTTCGCAGAATTTAACATGAAAACGCAAGAGAGAACTAGAATTGAGGGGGGGGAGCGATGACCCACAATCCCAGCAGGTGGGAGGGGTTAGCTTGAGCTGCTAAATTCCAGAACAAATTGGGTATGTTACTGATACCCTACTGCAAAACAATGGAGAAAAGAGGGACTGGGGGAAGATAAGATTTTCAGATGAAGATATTATAGATTAATTTTCTCAAAGATTTTTAAGACAAAATGATAGTATGGGGCCATCGAGATGGCTCAATATGTAGAATCTCTTGTCACTGAGCATTCTCCCTGATTTTGATCCCTGGAACCCACATGGTGAAATGAATCAGCTACCTTGAGCTATCTTCTCCACAAGCATCCTATGGTGTACACACACACACACACACACGTGCACACGCACACACAAACAAAATGTTAAAAAAAAATTGGGGGGGGCTGGAGAGAAGGCTCAGTGGTTAAGAGCACTGACTGCTCTTCCAGAGGTCCTAAGTTCAATTCCCAGCAACCACATGGTGGCTCACAGCCATCTATAATGAGACCTGGAGCCCCCTTCTGGCATGCGGGCACACATGGAAGGAATGCTGTACACATAATAAATAAATAAATCTTAAAAATTTTTTTTGAAAGAAAATATGGTATGTCTAGCCAGATGGCCATTCAACAAAAACATTACCATATAATTGTTATGAAAATTCGGATCATGACATTTAGCAATATGGTTATATTTATACCATTATCTCATCTTTTTTATGATGCTTATACAGCAAATCACTCAATAACATTCCTTTGAGGGTAAAAGTGGAAGGCATACAAAGATAGACAAAAGAGAACAGGTGATGATGAAATGAACTATTTAATTGAGATGATTATTCAACTTGAACTTCATAAATAAAAAAAGTGTTTTCCTAAGTGGCTACCTTTTCTTCAACAAAATTAGACAACAAAATTTTCAAAAGCACTTTCCTTTGACATTGGAAATGCAAAAATCAGAAGTAATGATAAGGCAGAACCTAGTAGAAAAATAGTTTTAATATCTGGAAACAGTATTTATAGAATGTACATATTTCAGGATTATGGTAGTTGGTAGACAGTTAATTATACTCAATGGACTTTTTTTTAAAAAAGTATAATTATTTGTTTTCAAAACCAAGATGATATGAAATTAAAATTAAGGTTTACTACTATTTTAAATTATTTTATTTCTATATGTGTAAATGGAGGTTTCTCTGTCCTACCCTGTACTACAGCCACTTCTAAATAATCATTCAGAGACTTAATATTAAGTCCAGGATTATGGCCTATAGTTCAGGCTTATTACTAACTAGCTCTTACATTTAAATTAACTCATTTCTATTAATTTCTATTAATTTATTGCCACATGGCCATGGCTTTTAATGGTCTGCTGGCATCTTGTTTCTTGGGCAGCTGGCTGTGTCTCTCTCCACCCTTCTTCCTCCCTGTATTCAGTTTGGCTTTCCACCTACCTAAATTTTGCATTGGTATAGACCAAAGCACCTTTTATTATCAACCAGTGAGAGTAACATACATTCACAGCGTACAGAAGGGTTATCCCACTGTATATATGTGTCTGTGTATCTGAGTGCATGTCTGTGTACTGTGCATACAGTGCTAGCGGAGGCCAAAAGAAGACATCAGGTTCACTGAGACTGTAGCTTTAGGCAGTTGTAAGCCACCATTTGGATGCTGGAAACAGAATCCAGGTTTTCTGCAAGAGTACTAAGTGCTTTTAACCTCTGAGCCATCTCTCCAGACCCAGGTTTACTACTATTATAACCTAGATAAGAAGAATCCCCAAAACTCAAGTGCTGAAGGCCTTGTTCTTAATGTAATATTCAGATGTGGGGCTTTAGGGAAGTGACTGAATTATGAAGGCCCTGAATTAATAATTTCATGGCATTATTAGAAGCTGGTAGAAACTAAGAGGTAGAAAGGCAGACACTATACATATATACTCCTTCTCAAACAACATACCTAGCAACCTTGGACCCCCACCTGCATCTCTCACCACACATATACCCTGCTCTAATAATACAAGTTTCTGCTTCTTCAACAACAACGGAACTAGACAGTTTCTATTTAGATATATTCCAGTGTATTCAGGTCAGAGACCAAAAAGGCCAAATTTATCCTGAACTGATTAGAGGGCATTTGCAGCAAAGGAAACTGTGCCCCCACAGAGAAGTTTCAGAGAAAATTCCCTATTTATCATTTTATGCCTATGCATAATTGAGTATCCATTCACTTAAAATCAGATGGATTATAGGAAAGAACATACGCAGCAGGAACAATGATTATATGATTTCACCCATAAATCAAAAGGAAACTATTCAAATTATGCCTTTTAGCAACACAGAAAATATTAAAGTCCTCTTCCTTTAGATTTTATAAAAGGAATGTTGGCACTAACCTGAGGTCTTTTCGAATAAGCAACCTTACTCATAGGGCATGCTGTTAGTCTTGACAATATAAATCTCTCCAGTCTGTATTACTGTTTCAGTTTGAATGATGTTACCTTGCTACTCTTGCAGACCTATGTGAACTCTTATTCCAGTTCTTTGAATAGGAGACCAAGAACCTGACCTAGATTGGGACTACCAGTAACAGTAGGACCTAGTTAGAGGAAGTAAGTCAACCTTAAAGAGTATGCCTTATTCCCAGACCCTTCCTGGTGTCTCTAATGACTGTCTGGTCTGCTTCTCTGATCTCTCAGCTTTCATTCCCTAATATCTGATACCAGGTTTTTAATTAAGAACAATCAGAATTTGTGTTACAAACAGCCTCGTGAGAAGGTAACAGGTAAGTAAATACATGAAGAAGGTATAGAACAAGCAGGCCATGTAGACAACTACAGAAGCAACAAAGCTAATGATCCTGGAAAAGGCCTATCTGGCATGTTTAAGGGAAGGCAAGGAAGGTAATACAGCTGCAGTGGGTGATGGGATGGAAAGCAGGAGTAAACTGGGATTGGAGGGCATAACTAGATAGATCTTGTAAGTACATACAGCCCATTCATTTTAAGGGCTATCAAGTTGAACATCAAGTAAGAAGCTGAGCCAAAGACTGTACTGATTAACTGAAGGCACACAAAGCAGCATCACAGGACCAAATCCAAGTTTAGACAACTATCCAAACAAAAGACAATGGCAAGTTAGGTGGTGGAATATCAGTGGAAACTAGAAGTCACTGAATCCTGGATACACTCTCAAAGTACAGCTCACAAGGCATGCAGCACAGAAACTCAACAGTAAGACGTTTATAGTTCTCCATAGCTACATTTTGCATAATGATTTGATTTGTATTTACACTGCTTGTGTATCAGTAAATCATACCCTTTAATGCTAAGTAATGGCATATGCTATAAACCATAAATTTAAGTTTAATAACTTTTATTAGAAACGGGTTTCATTTTTTCAAATTAAAACATATGCTTATCTTCATTTATCATTTGTATGCAAGCTTATGATTATATAACTTAGTACTTGATTAAACATTATGAAGTATGAGTTCAAGAAAGGGTGTTTTTTTTTATTGATTTTTATTGAGCTATACATTTTTCTCTGCTCCCCTTCCTGCCTCTCCCATCCCCTCCAACCCTCCCCCAAGGTCCCCATGCTCCCAATTTACTCAGGAGATCTTGTCTTTTTCTACCTCCCATGTAGATTAGATCTATGTAAGTCTTTCTTAGTGTCCTCATTGTTGTTTAAGTTCTCTGGGACTGTAATTTGTGGGCTGGTTTTCTTTTAAGAAAGGGTGTTTCTATGAAAACCAAAATACATGTTTTGAGAAAACATTGAAAGCTCTGGAAAGGTAAATCTCTAAGCATTTAAAAAAATTATTTTTTACAAAATCTAAAAATCAAATAGGATTTCATTCTTAGTTTACATTGAAAATGTCAAAGTTCTTTATGGAAAGTGGAATTGAAAACAATCAATAGACCTGTGGGTTGTTTAGGCAAAAATTGTGATAATTTACAGTCTATCTATGTGATTTAAATTACAAATTGAATGTTTATAGTATGTTTCCAGGTTGTATTTCTGTTGCTGTAATATAAGAGCAGCTTAGAGGAGAAAAAGGTTTATATGGCTTACAGTTCCAGGTTATAGTCTATCATTGAAGGAAATTATGGAAGAAACTTGGAGGCAGACTGCTTATTAATCCACACAGCATTGCCTCCAATCAAGAAACTCACTTCACAGCCAAGAAGTAGAGCAGGGTGGAAGATGCCAGTTACTGACTCACACAGGTCATGCTTAGCTAACTTTCTTATATAATCCAGGACCACCTGCCCAGACAGCGGTGCTGTCCACAGTGTGGGCTCTCCTATACTAGTTAGCAAGCAAGATAATTACCCCCAAACATGTCCAAAGGCTAATTTGACCTAGGCAATTCCTCAAGGGAAGCACTTCTTCTCACAGATGACTCTAGGCTGATGGCAGCTAAAGCTAACCATGACACAACGTGTAGATCATTTGTTGTGATTCTCTTCTTTATTTACTTCAATTAACTAACCAATTATTGACTTCACTTATTTATGATACACATGTAAGAGACCACTGATGATTTTCTGTGTAGGCTAGGTTTGTCTATCTTCCCATAAAAACCTATAATTTATTTTTATATGTGCTTAGGTTCATTTTTTTGTATAGCAAAACAACCTACTTAAAATAACCTAACTTTTGCACACTATAGAATGTTTCAATTTGCTGGTGTTGATTCCACTTGTATTAGCTGGATGATGAGGTCATGATTCTTACCATAATTGCTTTGAGCATAGCAACATAAAAGAAATGTAGAACTAAAAGTCCTTTCAGTTCCTTTAGTAAATGTTTTCATTGAATTGACTCTTTCTAATCTTGCAGCTCTTTTACTGTATTTAATTGCTGCTCTTTAACATACTTAAACCTTCTTACTGTTTATGCCTGTGTATTCCACTCAACAGACAGATCATCTGAGAGATTAATATGACTTGAGTTAAAGGGAAAAAATACACAAAACAACCACTGTTTTTATTCATGCTTTCTCAACACAAAATGAACCTGTTCTTAAAGAGCTGTTATACATTACAAGTCACTGCAAAAATAAATAAATAAATAAATAAATAAATAAATAAATAGCTCTTAAGAACTAAAAGAGAAAGAAAACAAAAAAGAATATTTATTCTAAACTTTCTTTAATAGCATATGTCAAGAAGTTAAGTAATAAAAAACTTTCACAGAACAATAATGGGGTGTCACAGTTTCCACAGAAGTTGATCCAATAAAAGTAATACATGAATACTTGGTTAAGTTTGACCTAGTGGAGTAGTTACAAAGATCACAACAGATTTCAGATTTAAATTGTCAAGGAGACAGACAAGTATCTTATAGCTCCTATGATGAATGAATCTATGCCAAAAGGCATCACTACAACTTATTCACAAATAGAATGTTTCACCTTGACTTTATAAAGACTACACTAAGTCTCTAGGACAAAACATCACTCTTAGTGCTACCTCTACTTCATTTACCTTCCTGTTTTTCCCATTCTTTCTTTGCAGAAAGGGAAAGAAAGAAATAAGAAAGTAAGATCTGCTTTTTGCAAAAAAAGAAGAGGAATCAACCAGTCTATACTTCAACTACTCAGGAAAGAATGCTGCTATCCTGATGGCTAATAGGCGTTCCTGCTTTCTCTTTCTCTAGCTCTTCCTCCTTCTGCTCCTTCACTCCCTCCTTTGCCTTTCTTCTCTCTGCTCCTCCCTCTGCCTTTATAAGCAAAACTGGTCCTATCATGTCTATGACTTGAACCTGTTATGGAATAGTTCAGAATCCCTTGTGAGAGCTATGGAAGCAAGAAAAAAGGAATTATATACCTTACCTGTCCAGAGGCATTTGTTTAAGCACTTAGGACATTAACAATGGAAGGCGGGTGGACACAGAGGAAAGTGTGCACAAAAAAGTATATAAAAACATAAATTGGGTTGAACATCTATCTTTTACAATCCAGTATAACACATTACTAATACCTGACATGCTGTCTTATTATTTATATAATTAGTGCAGTATTTTTAAAACTGAATTTTGATATTATAAATATGATATTAGGGTGGCATGAGTAAAGAAACACCACTATTACTTTGATTTCCTGAGCTATCATATCATAGCAGGACCATGATACTAGTTTACAGAAAATCATTCCCACTAATGAAGTTTATATACGAAGAAGAGTGTGTGTGTGTGTGTGTGTGTGTGTGTGTGTGTGTGTGTGTGTGTGTGTGTGTAAGAGAGAAAGAGGACAGAGCGAGACAGAAACACATATGGGTGAGCTCTTGCCATTATGCAAGGAGTGAGCTCTTTCCTTCTGCCTTGTGGGTCCCAGAAACCAAAGTCAGGTCGTCAGACTTGGCAGAGCAAGTGACTTTACCTGCTAAGCCACTTTGCTGGCCTCCTGCTCTATAGTTAAAAGGATACCTGACAATTTTTCTCCAATAGGTTCACAAAAACTGGTGATGCTGAGGTTAAAGGGATTGAGATTTCCCAACTACTCAACTCCCAAGCGCTAACTTATATAAAGAAGTGACTTCACTAGAGTAACCCTATTACACTATTCAATAGGGAAGGACTACCCTAATAGTGAAACTTACTTCTCATTTGAATATTAAATGTCCTCCAAAGGTCTGTATGTTGGAGGCTTGGGCCCTAATCCAAGGCACTACTGGAAGATGGCTGAGCCTTTAGGAGGTAAGTCCTAGCGAGAAGTGCTCACACCACCAGGGAGGAGCTCCCACAGAGCACTGTGAGATTCTGATCTCCTTTTCTCTCTCTCCCTCCTCAGCCATATGGTGAGTGGGCTTACTCTTCTGCCTGATTCCCACCAGAATGCCAATGACTTGCCACAAACCCTAAGCCATAAGGCCAACAAACCATGAGTTGAAATCTCTAAAGCACACAAAAGTTTAATTACGGTTCTTCATTTTCTAACAAATTAATACTGACTCTCATCTCTATAAAGTTTTAAGGTGTTTCATTAGGTCTCTAAGAAAACTCCATGCTTCAGTTTGCAACATTTGTAAATAATCAAGGAAAAACGTCTGTAGCAAACAAACCAATTGCAAAGAGCTAATATAGAACCAATCTATGTGTAGAAATAGTTACATTTTGGGTCATAATTTTTAAGAATATGATGGAAGATTGTTTCAAGTATTAAAAACTGAACTTTTAGCCTACTTAGGACATTCCTAAAACCTTTGCCATGCATTTAAAAGAGGAAAACCCTTACTATGACAACGCTCTGCCCCTTCTAACAGAAGACCATGACTATAATATACTTTGCAGTTAGGTGCTCATTCATCTAAGTCTAGCAATGAATCTAGAAAAAAATGTTAAACATATTTGATCTGAAAGAATTCAAACAAGACTTGAGCAAAGCAAAACTGTTCAAAAACCTACCAAAAAGCTGATAACATAATTTTAAAATTATACAAGTAGAATTAATTTTGCTGAATTTTTTTAACTAAGTCAAAGTTGTGGAAACTATATTTAAAACTAATATTTGCGAATGAAGATTAACAGGTTAGCTAATTTGTCTTTTTTTTACATGTCCTTGATATGACTTACTTATGATAAAACCAACTTTCCAACAACACAGATGGTAGAATAGACATTGCCAATGTTTGAGCTTAGAAGATATTTTTAATTTTTTTTATTTCCTCACGCTGTGTTTACTACTTTACATATTTCTCTGACTGCCAAAAAATTGTTAACTAACCGGCATGAGATTCATTTTGTTAGTACACAGCTGGGTACTTTAGTCACCCAACATCTGCTTCTTAGCATATCTTCTGCCTTTTCTACATCTGTCTCAAAACAGCTTTTAAAATTGTCACAGTAAAAGCATATATACGTCTTCTCAATCTTTGAGAGCTAAATTTGATTGTACACATTATGTTTATTATTGGTGCATAAATTATCAGTGGTTTCTGAATGAGTAAAAGCTATCCAGTGTATCTAAGGATCTAGAAAATACGGCATTACAACAATTTGCAGAGCCATCTGGTTGACAAAGTATGAAATACACCAAGAATCATGAAATAATCAGATGTTATTCTATGCCTATGTATCTTTAAGCTCTAAGTAAAGACATAATGGGAAAATAACCAAAATGTCCAAATGTTAATGTTAAAAAAATGGAGTACCCACAGAAAAGAATATATTTCATTATATAGCCAAGACTCTGAATTTTTGGTGTCCTTAACTTTTAATTTTACAGGGATGAATTAATCAAACAACAATTACCCATGTCCTTAACTACTGAAGTATCCCTATCCTTACTGCTTCTCTTTTCTGCTTTGGATTACTAATCTGGAATCCTACCAAGGCAAAGAAAGGTCATCACTGTGCCAAATGCTTGTTTTCAGATTGTTAGGAAATCATAAAGTCCTTCCCTTTGGGAAAAATGTACAAGGATAGTTAGATCTTGGGAAAAACGTCAAAGCTAAAATTAATTCAACTATAAGAGTAATAATAGCACACAACCCAAACATCTTTTATACCACCATTTCTATGTCAAAATTCATTCCAGAATTTTTTTAAAAGCAAGTGAATAACTGAATAACATACCCTCCCAACTATGTGGTAAATGTGCAAGAACTGCACAATTTAATTTACCAGAGTTCTCTCTCCAACTGGTCAAAAGTCAAGAAGGTGAGAAGGTTGAGGGGGGTATAGTAATTGTGAAAGATGCTGGTAACAGAAATCTGAGTGGCAGGAGGAAGAGTTACAGAAGATCCTTTAACATTGTGTTTTAAAACAGTACTGAGGGAAATTGTAAGTAAGAGCTGTTTGAAGAAAAGCTCTTAATACCACGAGGCCTGTGAGATGACTTAGCAGGTAAAGGTGCTTACCACCTAACTAACAATCTACAGTCAACTCAGTTATGTTATGAGGTTCTGTTACCTTGTGTCTGGTGGTGGTTGAAAATTAGTGGGTTTTGCTGTCTGAAGAGGAAGAAACAGCACACACAAAATGTTTAAGCATATTTATTGCCAACAGCATAGTGAAATACTTGAAAATCTATTGCAAAAAATGTTAGCATTTAAATACTATATAGAAACATGGTTGGTGTACTTTTAGTTTTTCCTTGATATGGATTAAAACAATGCTTAATGCCCTTTTATTGCTTCAGATTATGAATAAGCACACTGTATAAGTTTTTAGGTCTGTTCCATCACAAATCACCGCCATCATCGCTCAGGAAGACAGTTTTCTAACTTTAGATGATGGAACTATGCACTCTCCCTCAGATGAATGATGATCTAATTTCAAACACCATGTTCTCCACTTTCTTGATATTTTCCATGAAAGCTTAGATAATCAGGAGAACAGTTAAATTACTACAACAACGCACACAACCAATTTCAGCAGTGAGATATAAGGTGAACTTCTCAAAAAGTTTTTTTTTTCCTTCTAGTAAGGACATAGCCAAATACCTACTATTCCTTCCTTCTCCCTTACTCCAGCTGTGGGCTAACACAACTTCACAGATACCCAACAATAATATGAATGAGGTTTCTCTTTTTATTTTTTTAAAGAAATGTAACCCACTGAAGACTACCTCAACTTTTTATTATCATTACTTATTTTCCTAAAGTTAGTGCTAGTCAATAAATCTGTTGTTTATAAATACCCTTAGCCAGTAGAACTCACTTACATATTATGTGTTACATACCCAACACAGCATAATACTTTTCTCATACAGTCCTTCATTTAATTCTCACAGCAATCCTATGAAGAAAATGATGCTACCAATAACACTTAATGGGAAAACCTGATTTGGAGATTAAGATTCTGAATATTGCTAAATGGAAAGCTAGAATTTAAACCCACGCCTGTATGATGTCTATATCCATAGTCCTTAACAACTATGTTTATCTTATTGCTCATAAATACATTTATACAGTTAAGAAAGCAATGTGATAAAAATGAAATAACCAAAAATTATGAAGTCAAAATGTGTCTTTATTCATGTCCCAGTTCTAACACTTAATTTCTAGACAAACTACTTAACTTCTGACTTCTGATTATATGATTGCTAGTACACAATAATATACAATAAAATCCTATGTTTAGAAAGTTATTGGAACAACTTACCATATTCAATTGTGTCTAGAAAACTAAGCTTAACTTCTCTGGCACGTGAAAGACACTCAAGTCCAGTTTCCTTCTGTCTTCCCAGTCTATCACTGAGTGTTCTGTCCAAAGTAGAGAACGAGAGTGATGGAGGATCCCATTGCACTCCCATAGAGCTTACAGTCACACAGGGTGACAAACAGTCCAGTATTACAGTGAGAGGCAACAATGGGACATACGGGAGCACAGGAAATGAGAAGGAACCATGAGTGACCCGTCAATAACCTCCAAATAGACTTGAGGGCGCTGTCAGGTAACAAGAAAGGAAAAGAGCCAAGAGCAGAATAACAGTCACAGCGGACGGTGCATGCAAAGGCACAGAAGAAAGAGAAACATGCATTATGTTTAAGGAACTACAATATGCAGAGCTGGCATAGCAATGGGAAGTAACAAGAGAGGGAACCAGAAAGTTAGACAAGTAACAGATTATAAAAGTCCTTATTTAAAAAATAATGGCTGCCATTATGTTAAAGGAAAATAAGACAGACTCAAAAGAAACTACCAAATTTTCCCTCAGACAAATTATATTTGAAATTGGAGGGGGAGGGGAGAAAGAGAGAGAGACAGAGACAGAGACTGACTGGGACTGGGAGACTGGCAGTATTAGGAGACATGGCATTATTGGAGGAAGTGTCTCACTTCTGGCGCAGGCTTTGAAGTCTCTTCTCCTTAAGCTTCGTTCAGTGTCACAATCCACTTTCTGTTGTCATCTGATCAAGATGCAGCCATCACCATGTCTGCTGCACACCACCATGCTCCCTGCCATGATGATAATGGACTGAACCTCTGAACTGTAAGCAAGCCTCCCCAAATAAATGTTTTCCTTTATAAGAGTTGCCATGGTCATGGTGTATGTGTTTGTGTGGGTGCAAGCGCTCGTAAGGAAATCATAAAAAGGGAGGAGGGGAAGAGAAGTCAATGGAATAATGTGATGAAAATAGATGGTATCACATGTACTCACTCATAGGTGGTTTTTAAACATAAAGCAAAGAAAAACAGCCAACAAATCACAAGCCCAAAGAAATTAGACAACAATGAGAACACAAAGAGAGACTTACATACATCTAATATACATGGGAAGTAGAGAAAGACAAGATCTCCTGAGTAAATTGGGCGCATGGGGACCTTACAGGAGGGTTGAAGGGGAGGAGAGAGGCAGGAGGGGAGCAGAGAAAAATGTAGAGCTCAATAAAAAGAAAGAAAATAGATGGTAGGACCATTGGCTCAGGAAGAAAGGAAGCAGTTAAGGTGGGTGACAAAGAGTACAAGGAGCAGCAGTGGAGGAGAGTTCTAAATTAAAATGCAGTACAACATGTAAGTATAAAATTGCTACAATGAAATCCTTTACTTTATATACTAACTTTTTAAAAAAAATTTGAATTATAGTCAGGTGGTGGTGGCTCAAGCCTTTAATTCCAGCACTCAGGAAGGCAGAGGCAGGTGAATCTCTGTGAGTTTAAAGTCAGCCTGGTCTACAGAGTGAGTTCCAGGACAGCCAGAGATACACAGAGAAACCTTGCCTATCTCAAAAAACTGCCCCCCAAAATTTGAGCTGAGCAGTGTTGATGCACGCCTTTAATCCCAGCACTCGGAAGGCAGAGGCAGGCAGATCTCTTTGAGTTCAAGGCCAGCTTGATCTACAAGAGCTAGTTCCAGAACAGGCTCCAAAGCTACAGAGAAACCCTGTCTCCAAAAGCCAAAAACAAACAAAAAATTGAATAACTGGTAGTGAATACTGAGTAAGAATTATGAACAGTCTCTTTTAGCTTCTGAACCATTAACAATGGTATCTAACATACAGATAGGGGAAAAAAAGTAAATCTATATTCTTGTGGGCTGAAAGAGTAATTACATCGTTTAAATTTTTAATACATTATTCAATATATAGAAAGTTCTATTTTTTGCCAGTGGCAAACATAGTCAAGTAGAAATTGAATGAAAAATAATTAAATAGTACTTTTTTATGATCTACCATCTTTCCTTCTTGATTATCTAGAAAGAAAAAGACTAAAACCCATAAATTAATCACAAGCTAATGATACAAACAAGAAATAAAAAATGGGAAATAGGTGTAGAAAAAGTAAAATTTAATTAGTTAAGAATAATGGAAGTAGTAGTCATCAGCTTAAAAGCAGCATACACTTGTCTCACTTCCAATTTTATTATTAAATATTAGTAGGCAAGTTTAGTTCCAAAGGTGAAAGGAAAAAAATGCAAAAAAATTTTGAAATTTAAATAGCAGTATGTAAAACCTAGGCTAAGCATGAGAGTAAAGACAAGAAAAAAAATGGAGAAAATACATAGCTATTCTGGGGCTGGGAAGATGGCTCTGTGGGTCTAAAGCACTTGCTGCATTTGTTTGTTTTTTGTTTGTTTCTGGTTTATTGAATCAGTTTCTTTGTGTACCCTGGATATTCTGGAACTAGTTCTATAGACCAGGCTGGCCTCAAACTCAGAAACCCACCTGCCTCTGCCTCCCAAGTGCTAGGATTAAAGGTGTGAACCACCACCACCCAGCTTAAAGCCCTTGTTGTATAATTAAGAGGATCTGAGTTCAAACTCCAGCACCCACATACATGCCAAGACAGGCAGGAATGGCTGATGGATGCCTGCCTGTAATTCCAGTACTTGGGAAGCAGAGCTAGCTAGCTATCAAGATTAGCAACAGCATCAAACTTTGATTTCAATTAAAAAGCTTGCCTCAATACATAACGTGAAAAGCAATCAAGAAGATCACTGATGTCAACCTCTATCCTTCACACTGACACACTCAAAGTAGTAGTAGTAATAATAATAATAATACTTCTAAGATTGTCACCACCAATTATTTCATATAACACTCTTAGAATGTCTGCAAAAATACTGATTATACTCTGAGACTTTCTTTTTTTATTACTATTTATTTATTAAATATTTCTGTCTCTTCCCCACCTCCGCCTCCCCTTTCCCTCCCCTCCCCCAGTCAAGTCCCCCTCCCTCGTCAGCCCAAAGAGCAATCAGGGCTCTCCGTCCCGTGGGAAGTCCAAGGAAAACCCTCCTCCGTCCAGGTCTCGTAAGGTGAGCATCCAAACAGCCTAGGCTCCCACAAAGCCAATACATGCAATAGGATCAAAAACCCATTGCTATTGTTCTTGATGACTCTGAGACTTTCTATAGTACTGTTACATTCAAACATAACTACCTGTAAAGATGAATATGTATATATTTTAAAGCTGGACTATTTTAGGAAGGAAAGAAATCAGGTCCTGTGCACATTCAGGTCTCCACATCTATACTAAATATAGACACAGACACATGTATTAAGAGTAAGGAGCATGTAAAACAAGAACCTAATTAGTCTAGTCAAAATAAACAAACAAAGCAATGCATAATTATTGCCTTTCCAAAGGATCATTTTGAGTATAGGCACTCCTGTGGTGTAAAATGGAAATGAACCTTTTAAATGACTTTGTATAAACTGCTTTAAAAAGACATTTTTTAAAAATGCTTAAAGACTTTCAGAATTTTAAAAATATCATTATAAGTTGTGCAGCTACAATTCCATTTCACAGTGTTTCACCCATACCCCCCAAAAAAGTCTGTGTACTAAAAAAGTATAAAGGGGAAAAGCAGCACTTAGCATCTCCTAATAACCACTAACCTAGCTTAATTGCTATCTGATGCATTTGCATTTTAATTTTAAGTAAATAAAGAAATTAGACCCCTCAAGTGGCCTACCTTTTGATTTCTGAATACTTTAACCTACTGAGTTATAGGTTAATTTATTAGACTGGTTTAAGTAAAAACAATGAATAAAAATCACTTAGGCTTATAATTATGTGAGCTGCTTCATCATTCTTACAAACCATTTTGCCATTAGAGAAATCTTTTGTTTTTACGGCACTGGTGTATTTGTTATTTTAATCTGGCCTTCTGCATACCAGAAACATAATAGAAGGCAATTATATGATCCCACTTATGTAAGGATATACTTCTTATTTAACATACTGGAATATAAAGAGATTAATAAGAAAATGATTATCATTCAGCTCTTCCTTGCTATTACACTATTACTTTCCTAAATCTGTAACCAAAATAATTTATTCTACAAGAAACCTATCATTAGATTTTATATAGTTCACTAACATTACATTGACATTATATTTACATGCATGTTTTACAATGATTATTTCCAAACAGCCTATTCAATTCTCACAAACTCACAGCTACAAATAACTCATGAAGATTTAGAATAATAACTACATGCTATTAGTGTCTCAACAATCTGTAGGCACTAAAAAATCTAAGTTCTCATGTTTTCAATCTCAAATACCTTGCTACATTTATAGAATGATCAAAAAGGAGTAGAAAAGGTCAAAAATCAGTGAAATTACTCTTTGTTCACTCTTTCTCCACTTGACAAATGTCAACGATCACTTTCTACATTTTTCAAATCGAGATTTAAGTGTAAAATAAAAAAAATACTTTAACACTTCAGCTATGTTTAATTCCCTTTTGTAATGCCAGCTCCTTTCACATACAGTAATACAATACAATAAGCACTCAAAAATGTTTGCCAAATCAATTGCTGAGTCAAGAACTAATGAAGAAATAAATGATGTTATTATTGATAACATTCTTTAAAGTTAATGACTTGCTCCTCTAAATTACCCTCAGTCTCATTTGTAACTTAAAAATTAAGACATCTATTTATAAATTTCAAAATGTAATTGTGAAAGAGACTTTACATTTACATATCAATTTACATATCAACATTTTTAAGGATAAGATAAAGAGGGAGGAGCCAGAGCTGGTATCGCTGTGTTTATAATGAAAAGAAGTTATGCTTATTATGATGAGGGTCAATAATGCATTAAGTAATTAAAATAAATGAGTCAAGAATAATCATTTTGTGTGAGACTCAGTGGAACAAAAAGACAAAGGGGCAATTACTATGAACACATGCTTTTTAAATGCTCACTACATATTTAACACTGTACTAAATACTAAATTTCCCTTGAGGGAAAAGATTTAGAACTTCAGAATTTTAAACTACGTAGGACATTATTTTAAAGACAGAATACGAAGGGAAAGCGGTAATCAAGATGTAAGTCGCTTTGCTTTACAGAAGCTTCTCAGTCTCAGGAGGTCCCATTTATTCAATGAGGCCCTTACTGTCTGTGCTGCTGGGGTTATACGTAGGAAGTGGTCTCCTGTGCCCACGTGTTGTAGAGTACTTCCCACTTTCTCTTCAATCAGGTTCAGTGTGTTTGGACTGATATTGAGGTCTTTCA
>NW_026067977.1:5362318-5389221 GCF_014885135.2 Alexandromys fortis
GGGGAAGAGACAGAAATCTTTAATAAATAAATAAATTTAAAAAAAAGAAGTAAGTCGCTGAGCAAAGCAGGACATGAATTCATCATGAAGATTTCGTATGTAGACCTTATAAGACATGAACTGTTTAACAATATAGTATATATAATATGCAAATCAAAAATACTACATAAAAGATTTACAAGAACAACCAAAAACACAAGTTATAAATGATCGAAGCAGTTTATCCAGTGGTGTAACCGACAGATGAGGAATATAAAAAGAGAGTCAAGTACTTTGACATTGAGAAAGTGAGCCACAAGGGAAACAGATCGACCAGAGGAAGTAACTCTGAAGGACAGAAGATTATTAAAAAGAGAGGCGATCAACAGCATAAAGTTCAGCAAGATGAAACATGGAGGGAATATATATGAAGAGATTTGGTTTAGTGCTTCATAATTCAACAATTTTTTGAGAAAATATATGTTAGGTATATTGGATTTTATTCTGGGTGAGATGTAAGAGTCACTGTAGAGCTCTGAAGAATGACATGATTTGATATAAAATTTGTAAAAAGTCTCTCAAGATGCTGTTATGAACAGATTAAATGCACCAGAGCTTCTGCCGTAAACTAAAGAAGAAATGATGATGCCCAGATAACAGAGCTGAATGGTCCGATTCCAAGTAAACTGCAAAGGTAAAGCCAGTAGGATTTACTGACAGAATGCTAGTGAGCCTTGAAATAAACAGATCATGGATTACAGTCAGGTCCGTGCTCTGGAAAACCACAACTGACCTCAAACAAAATGAGGATAGCTATAAATGGGGGAAGACACACAGCAAGTTTATCATTTATGAACGGATAATGATTGAGTGAAAACGGCTATGACCATCTGGGTAGGAGATAATGGCACTGAGGAGGGAATTAAGTAAAAAGGAGCACAGAAAATAAATGAAGACTATAATGAAAGCATTATCTCCAAAACTGTCCAGGTAGGTTTTGGGTTTTGGCTGTTTTGTTTTTGCCCACTTGACACAAACTTAGTTATCTGAAAAAGGGGAATCACAATCGAGAAGATTGGTCTGTTGGCAGTCCTGTGGTGCATTTTCTAGATAGATGTAAAGAGGCTCAGCCCACTGAGGCAGTGACATCCTCATACAGTTGGTTGTGGCTAAGAACGCAGCCTAGAAAACCATGGGGAGCACGTCAGTGAGCAGTGCTTCCCATGTCCTCTGCTTTCGCTCTTACTTCCAGGTTCCTGACCTGACTTGCTAGATAATGGCTTGTGGTATAGAAGGAGAAATGAAATGTACTCATTGCTCTCCAACTTGCTTTTCGTCATGGTGTTTTATCACAGCAATAGAAACCCTAAGACAAAACAAAAATAAAAACGTGAACAAAAGCAAGAAAAAGAAACCTTACGAGAAGGGAAAATGTGCTCTACACAGTTCTCAACCGACCGGGGTTACCTGCAGCTTGAATTCTAATTGCTCTTAGTAATAAGAACCAGGTGCCAGCCATCAGCGAGTGAAAGCTGAAGAGTTAGAGGGGCACAGCGGCCACCCACTAGAGTTCTTACCTCTACCAATGCTCAGACTGCCTGTGTTCCACCAAACCTGAGACTGCACTGAGCTCCTGCCTCCTCCTGCTTATGTTCCTCTCTCTGCTCAGCCATATCCCTTCCTGTCTCAACCTCCTTAGTGCTGGGATTAAAGCCAAGTGACTACCAAATACTAGGATTAAAGGTGTGAGCCACTGCTGGGCTGTTTCTCTCTGCGACTGGATCAATATACTGTAGCCCAGGGTGGCCTTGAACTCACAAAGATCCACAGGCCTCGGTCACCTAGTTGTGGGATTAAAGCTGTGTGCCACCACTGCCTGGTCTCTAGTGGCTAGGCTCTGCACTCTGATCTTCAGGCAAACTTTATTTGTTAAAACACAAACAAAATATCACCACAGGTGCCTGTAATCTCAGGAACATTTGACAAAGCCTGGAGGCATTTTTATTCATTACTACTGGAAGAAGTAGGGTGCCAGAGGAATTGACAAGGACTTCCCACATAGGCTGCAAAACTCACTAGTAGTGAGCTTCATTGTCTCTTTTGCACCTTTGCAAAATGGGGCTGGGGGCTGGGGGAAGCTGTCAGAACATGAAAGAAAAGCCCCTTCAATCTTGGAGCACCCTCTACTGACAAAGTTTAGCATCGTGACAGCTGGCAAAGGATGTTTACCCAAAAATCACAGACCAATGCTTTTAGAAATGAAAGGCACTGAACTGTTAACAGGCACATGCTCTGCTTTTACATCTTTAAAGGACTTCATGTGGTCACAACTTTAAAATATCATGCCCTGGAAAACTACACAGAATAAGAAGGTACAGGTATTAATGTTAGATTACAAACTTAGGCTCAATTTTGATGTCATCAACTGTCTATAAAATCTTTACCATAAGTTAAAACCCATTTTAGAGTTCAGGCTTACTTTCAACCATGTACACAGACATAAAAATGTCAAAATAATTTACTACAAATATTAATCTGAACTTCACTAAAAGCTTATCATCATCTAAATGTTCATATTTTCCAAATTTTCTTATGTATGTACAAATGTATTTTACTTTTAAAATTAGGGATATCTTTTAAAAAAAACTTATGTATACCTGGATACTAAGTATCAATGCATGGAATTAATGCTGTATAGCCTCTTATGTAACAGGATTTTCTTAAAATTCCTTTTAAACAGCATACACTAGAAGGAAATCATTTCTGCAAAGTAAATCCTGAAGTTTAAGGCTATATCCTAATAGCTGTGGATTAGAGAGAATAAACCAAATGTTAATCCTTTCAAATGTTATGAACTGTAGCAGCAGAGTCATGGTGTTCTGTTTGATGATTCAGGAGTACGGCTATAAATGAAGATAAACATTTAAAAAAAAAAAACTCCTAGAAAGAAAAGACCAGCCAGAGCAGCAGATTTGATCATGGTTGCTTCCCTGGTCAAATTCACAGACCCAGGAGTACTTGCAGGAAGAACCATATCATGCCTACTCACAAGCTTCACGGAGCACCAACCGGTTAGCGCCTACAGACTTCCCACTGAAGAAAAGTAACAAATGGAAATGATGGTTTTCCTCACTAGAAAATCATTATAGGGTCACACAGTGACTCATAGGTTAAAAGTGCTCAAACCATTTACATCTACAGCTTAGGGGGATCCAATGCCTCTGGCTTCCACAGGCAACCACACTGACCTGCACACATCCACACACACATATATAATTAAAACAATTTTTAAATAATAAAATATGTCAAATATTGGTCATTAGACTCAATTTTTTATTTTTTAATTATATTTCTAAATTATCATACAAGATAATATGTGGACAGAAGTTTCTATTCTGCCCAGTCCCACAGAAACACAGAGAGGCTTATATTAATTATAATCTGTTTGATCTATTTAGCTCAGGCCTATTATTAACTAGATCTTATAACTTAAATTAACCTTTAATTCTTTCTGTGTTTAGTCACGTGGTTTGGTACCTTTTCTCAGTGAGGCCGTCTCATCTTGCTTCTTCTGCGTCTGGCTGGCTGGTGACTGTGTCTGCCTTTCCTATTCCCAGAATTCTTCTAGTCTTGTTGCCACACTTAGCTACTGGCCAATCAGTGTTTTATTAAACCAATACAAATGACAAATCTTTACAGTGTACAAAAAGCATTATCCCACAGTAGCAATGGGTTTCACTATGGCAATAACATACATTATATTTTGTTCTAATTTGTCCTCGTGTATGTGTGCAGGGCACACACATATACAGATTCCCTTCCTTGCTCAAAGGCCCCATTTGAAACCATAGGAATTTTAAAAGCCTAACAATACCAATTATGTAAAATAGAAACTTATGTTACTGCTTAATTCTTTTTATTTTCTGGTTGTAACCATATCTCTTATAAATTCTCCTAACTCTGACCTGCCTTTATAAGAACATTAAAAACTATTAAAGTAATTTCTTAATTTTAAGTTAGCCAAATTTATCAATTTCCCCTTTCCTTATCCTATAGTCATAAACACATTTCCTGATACTAAAAAATTGAGAGTACTGCCCTAGATATTCAAACAGGCAGCATAACACACTATTTAAGAACATAGACGGTAGGAGCTAGAGATAGCTCAGTGGTTAACAACACTGGCTGATCTCCCTGAGGACTTGGTTCTATTTCCTAGCACCCAAGTGGTGACTTACAACTCTCTTTAACTCCAATACCAGGGAATCTGACACGGTCTCCTAGTCTCTATGAGCAGTAGGCATGTATGTGGTACACAGGCATACATGCATGCAAAACACTCACACACATAAAATAATTTAAAGAAAGAATTTAACACAGAGATTTTTTAAATTTCTTCCAATTAGACTTTTTTTTACATTATCAATATACATTTAGATTTACTTACATACTTAACCACTATAGTCCTTCTTACTTCAAGATCAAAAATAAATCTAAACTATTTGGAGGAAGAATAGCCTTGAGGTAGTAAAAATATTTTTTACTATAAAATGTATTTATTCTACTATCATATTCAAAAACTGCTTACTAGAGGTACAATTCCAGGTCAGCCATTCTTTGAACATTTTGATTATTCCACTACCCCAGGTTTTTATTTTAAGATCTCTTTCTGCTGTGCCATAGTTCAAAAGAATAAGCCCATGTTTTCAGGAGTAGATTTTCTCATATTTATTTGTTGGGCTTCTGAATGTGAAGATTCTAATCTTTTCTTTAAAATTTTAAGCCATTAATCACTTCAAATATTGTTCCCCCACATCACCTTCTGAAATTTACCTCTGGAGTTTTATCCTTAGAACAACTATCCAGGTCTCTGCTTCTGGGCTGCTTTCTTTCTAGCAAACTCAGAATAACAACCCAGTAAGTTTTCTTTTCAGTTGTGGTTACCTGCTATTGAACATTGGCACTAAGTTTAAAGACTTTTTTTATTTTGCATTTCTACAGTTTCTACTTGGTTCATTTTCAAAGTCACCTGACCAATCCAACAGCCATTTGGCAATTGAAACATGTTTCTAATTTATTCCTTTTAACAAAATTAAAATATCTGTCTCATAATCTGCATGTCTGTCCCAATAAGTGTCTTTTGAATTTGGTTTCTTGTTACAAAGTTCCTATTCTCAGTCAATGTGGTCTGTCTTGGCATAGTTTTTTGTGTGTTCTTATTCTATATAACAATGATTATTCCCTGCCATGTGAAAACCTTGTCTTCTCGGCAGCAACTTAGTTTGGTTTGCTAGGTACCTATTATGGCTAATCTTGGTTGTCACCTTGACTACATCGGGAATCAACTAAAATCCAAGCAGCTGGGCTGTGAGGGACTTTCTTGATTGGATCATTTGAGCTAGGAAGGTACACCCTAACTAAGTCTGGGTCATTCCTTCTGGTGGCAGCCTACATCAAAGTAAACTTTTGCTTTTTGCCTGCATGCCCTCACTCTTACTGGCAGATCTATCTATCTACTGAGGTATTCTTCTATTAGTTTTATAACCTATTTCCTCAAGATTCCAACAGACTGAAGACCAAAAGCTCTATAGGATCCTCACTGACTCCAGCACCAGTCTGGACAGCTAAGATTTCCAGTCTCACTGTTGGATTAGCAAACTGTATGCTGTAAGCCTCTCTTAATTTATTCATTATATAAATTCTGTGCCTTTAGATAATGCTAACTAATACAGTATCAGAAGCATTTAAGATCCAACTCTAAGATATAATTCTTGGCTTAGATTTTTACTTTGATCATTCAAACACTGATCATGGAAACACCAAATGAACATATACATGACCCTAAGTTCTGAATTTTTAAATTTCTACTCAAAGCCAAGGCTAGAGAGAAAAGAGCACTCTTTGACTCATTATAAGGTATGTGTTTTTCAGAGCTTTAATACACTGTAGACCTTTCCCTAACATAATTCCAATCTGGTCCCTTACCTAATCAATTTGTAGAAACTTGTGCTGTGATTTCTAGCAGCTCTGCTCTCAAGCTCCAGGTCATCTGGGTCCATTAAGTCTCCAGGGTACTTAGTAGTTTCAAAGCCATCATCAGGTGAGAGGAGGGACTCCCTAAGACCTGGAACTCACCAAGTAGGCGAGAATGGCTGACTAGGGAACGCAAAGAATCCTCCCCTGCCTGCCTCCCCAGTGCTAAAACCACAAGCAAGTGCCACCACACTGAGAATTTTATGCTGGTTCCGGCAATGAACTCAGGCACTCAACCTTTTATAGCAAGTACTTTACCAACTGAGCTATTTTCCCAACCCCCTGTTCATTTGTATACCCTTTCACTCATTTTAAATGAATTTTTCTTGTCATATATTTTTTAAAATCAAGCATATTTTAAATATTTTATAACTGAAAGGTTCAATTGGCCATACTGACAGAAAAACACTAATGTTTTCTTGACTCCCATAAAGTCATATTAAGTTTGTTTCTGTTTTTGTTTTCATTTACATTTTCTAGCTTTAAAAAAAAAAACTGTTAAAGGTAATGTAATGGACTCTTCTGTCCCTTTAAGAGACAAGCCCCGCCCACTCCCCCTCCCCTTCTGCCAAGGAAAGCAAATCTTCCTTTCCCCTTCCAGCCTGATCTCTTTCCTTGTCTCTATCAAAGAGGTGACTTCCCCTCCCCTGTCCCCCCCCCCTGTCTCTTTCTTTCTCTCTGCCTCTCTCTGCTCTTCCCCCTTCTCCCCCTTCCCTCATTTCTCTTTCCCCTCCTTAACCCACTAAATAAATACCCACTTTCTATGCATGGTGTGCCTATCAGTATCCACGTCCCACCCACCATGGCTCCTCATGGCCCACTGTGGTATACCACTCGGGGAACTGCATCAATTTTATTTTTACCAATATAGACATTCTATTCCAATGAGGGAAATTACAGGACAAAATGTAATGTCATTTCACTTAGGTGGCAATGAAATCAAAACATTAAATGTAAAATGTTTATGCTAACATGAACAGATAACCAGCTCACTGTTCTAGTGTGGATATAATTTGGTAACTACTTAAAAAGCATGAAGTGATGTACTCTACCAGTGTACTATTTCAATCTGAGTGACTCACTTTAAAGTTATGTCTCATGAGCTACACCAATATACTCAGCAATACTACTGTAATTACATCTGCAAACAGCTCTTTTCACACTCTAAAGGGATCTAACAAAGCCTAAATTGCTAGCATTCCTTGATTTCTCAGTCATTTCTACCAAGTCTCAGTTTACAGTGATAGAAGGCCTGCTAACTACAAGTGGCTCCATTTCCAGTCAAAGCATTCTGCTAAGTATAATGACACCACTTACTTATTCAAATATTGTAGGGCCACAGAATTAGGTCCACTCCACCTTGACAGAAGGCCAGAGAGTTTAAGCTTACTCTTGACCTTTGAAAGTTACTGACAAGAGGTCTGACTTAAAGTGTAGCTACAAACAAGATATCTTGACCATGGTGTGGTTACTTGGTGTTTTGGGTATTGAGAAGACCTAGAGGTGGACCTGTTCCACTTTGACCAAAGGTCAGAGAATTAAGCCTAACCCTGTTCTTCAAGGATGTGACAGGAGTTTGACCCAGGGAGTGGCTGCTTGATATAAGGTGTGGTCACTACAAGTCCTATCTAAACAACAGAATGCTTAACCCAAGATATAGTTGACGTTTCAAGTACTGAAGCAGGTAATTGTTCTGTCTGTTCTTTGTGTCATGTTAAAGCACTCTTTGGCCTTCTCCTTCCCACCCCAACCCCATTTTTGGAAAAAAGGTATATCAGCATATGGAAAATAAATGCAGGTGGGGCTGGAGAGATGGCTCAGTGGTTAGGAGCGCTGATTGCTCTTCCAGAGGACCCAGGTTCAATTCCCAGCACCCACATGGCAGCTCACAACTGTCTGAAGATCCAGTTGAAGGGGATCTGACACCTTCACATCAATGCATATAAAATAAAGTTAAATAAACCATAAAAATATTTTTAAAAAAAGAAAATAAATGCAGGCAAATTCAGTATTCACTGGGTTGCCCTCCCGGTTCTACTCAGCATCTCTATTCTTTTTCTTCTTTTCTTTTCTTTCTTATATCTGTTCCTCCTATCTAATATTTCTAATCCACACACTCCTACCCATTGAGGCTGGACCCCAACAGATGTTGCCCCAATGTGGGATCCCAACAAAATATCTGAACACCTCCTGTGCATCAGTCTGTGCATTAAAGAGTAGAGGCAGTATATAGAAAATGTTACCTCTGAAACCAGAGGCTACTCCAACCTTCTCTCTGGTTCTATATCCTTTTTAGGACTCCATTCTCTGATAAATTAAAAGAAATAATGAAACACATTTATTTACTTTTTCCTTACCACTTGCATTAGTTACTATAATGGTCTGCTCTGTCCCTTTAAGAGACAAGCACACCCACTCCCTCCCATGTCTGCCAAGGCAAGCTGGTCTTCAGCTTATAGTCTGAGTCCTTTCCTTTTCCATCTCTCTCTAGAAGAGGCAGTTTCTGTCTCTTCCTTCTCCCCTTCCCCCTTCTGTTTCTCTCCCCCCCTTTTCCCTTCCATAACCCACTAAACAAATATCCAACCTCGCTCTGTATGGCATGCCTATCCATGTCTCTGTCTCTTGCCCACCCACGAGGCTTCCTGCCCGGAACCAGCCTCCTTCAAAGAAGTGTGGCATGGTCTCGTAGCTTGCCCATCTGTCTGCCTCTCTTCTGGGACAAGCTGCCCCACTGAGGTCTCTCATTCACCACATGGCTCCCCGCCTGGGACTCGCTGCCCTTCGTGATCCACTCTAGCCACTTGGGGAACTGCGCTGTCCCTGCCTGGGACTGGCTGCTCTTGAGACTCACTGCCCGCTTGCCTGCTGCCACTTCCTGGACCTGCGGCATGGTCTCAGGACCCACTGCCCGCTGGCCACTCAGGATTACGCAGCACTTTTACTTAAACCATAACAGTTACTTTTTTTTTCTTTTTTTGGTTTTTCGAGACAGGGTTTCTCTGCAGCTTTGGAGCCTGTCCTGGAACTAGCTCTGTAGACCAGGCTGGTCTCTAACTCACAGAGATCCGTCTGCCTCTGCCTCCCAAGTGCTGGGATTAAAGGCGTGTGCCACCAACGCCCGGCAGCTGCAACTTAGTAAGTATTTAGTTGGATTTTGGATTCCAAAGGGTTAATGTCCATGAATGGTAGCAGGAACAACTGAAAGCTAACAGCTCCAACCACAAGCAGAAGGAAGATACAACACACTGGGAAACCTAAAAGCCTGTCCACAGTGACGCACCTCCCTGACAGGGCTACATCTCCTAATATTTCCCAAAAAGCTCCACCAACTGGAGACCAAATATTCAAACATATGAGACAATGGAGTCCATTCTCATTCAAACCACCACATTACCATATTATATTCTTAAATCTGGACTGTGTGATTTGCATTTTTATTTTGAATAACTGATACTTTAGAATGGCCAGGAACGACTTTGCCAACTCATATTATACTTCATAATTCCATAAAGGTGAAAATAAATATAATTCAAGAACAGTGAGGTTGGTATTTCAAAATCAGCTAAGCTATGAGTTAACTAACTAGATACCATCAATATTTCAATTTAGCTTTGCTTTTCTTATCAAACAAGCAGCTAATAGTACAAACAATAGTAAACTCTGGGGAAAGCTGCTAAAAGATATTGACAAGGTTATTCTAACCTTTATAAAAAAAATAAAGAATTAATAATAGAAGACATAATGGTGAAGAATAATTATGAAAGGTTTACACTACCAGAAATATTAGCATTTATTAGGAAGCTGCAATAATTAAGATTTGCTGGCAAAGATAGGGGAAACAGTAGAACAGAACAAAGCTGCCCAGCCCAATGATGTCACCATACATGTTAAACTTAATAGAATGTCTGAAATGAAATTGATACAATTCAAAATATGAGTTTCTAACATTCTACTTAGTGTAGCTAGAGAGATGATCCAGTAGTTAAAAGCAATTCCTACTCTTCCAGAGGACCTGAGTTCAATTCACAGCACCCATATCAGGCAATTTACAACCATCTATACCACCAGCTCCAGGAGGACAGAACTTCTCTGGCCTCTACAGGTACCTGTACTCACATGCACACACATACATATACATGATTAAAAGTGAATCAAAATTGAAAGAAAAAAAGCTTAGTTAAGGAGCTGGAGAGATAATTCATCAGTTCAGAGCACTGGCTGATCTTCCAGAGGACCAGCTTTCCATTCCCAGCACCCACTTGGAAGCTCATAACCATTTGTAACTGTTCTTGGCTTCTGGCTTCCATGGACAATGCACACACGGTGCACAAACACACATGCAAGCAAAAAACCCACATACAAAAGATAATTTTTTAAAAACTACCTAAATTCAAGAGTTAATCACTAGTAAGTTACTAAGAGCTTAAGCCAACTTAAGTATATGATTCTACTTTTTTAACTGTAAATTTTTTGAAATCTAAATACAAATTTGATGAAAATTTTGAGTCATAATGGAGATATGCTGCAAAGATAAAATACATTCCCAATTTAAAAGACCAGTACAAAAAAAAAGAATACATGCTTTCTTGACCATGATCATGGTGTCTCTTCACAACAATAAGACAGTAACTAAGACACAGATTTACTCATAATAGTCATAAAGTAGAACCAATTCGTGCCTCTCAACAGGTAACTGGCTAAGCAAAAATACTACTCATCAATGAAAAGAAATGAATGATCAACACATGCAACTACTCAGCATGATCTTAAATTATGCTAAATGAAAAAGAAGTCTATAAATGGATATTATGCACTCATATTGCCATCTAAATAATTATGTTTAAACTCATAGATTACAGCTTTTATCAGCTATGGTTAGAGAAAGTTCCTTTTTGCTGTGGTAAGTAATAACTGCAAAGACTTGTAACTGGTCAAAGTGCTTAGAACAGTGATTGTTGAATGCTCAGCCACAAATGAGACTTAAATATTATCTCCTTCACAGCTTGTTGGCCACTGTAAAAGACAAAAGGGTAAGAATGGAGTGAGGTAGGTAAAACAGTGTCTTTAGAACACAGCATGGCTGTGCACTCTTGATATCACAACAGTTGAGTTACCTACACAAGACCTATGCAAGCCTGGGCCTGCCAAAATCCTTACACAGCAGGGTCCATGAGACCACATCCATCTCCAGAACTTATAGGCAGATGATGGTAGCTAGAGGGACTGATTATCCCCTCCCCTCCCTTAGTATCTATAACCAGTTAATGCTATTCCAAGGGGAGATATTTTCACTTCTTCAGTGGTATAGCTGTTGTAATGGTCTGTCCTGTCCCTTTAAGAGACAAGCCACGCCCACTCCCTCCCCTCCCCACCAAGGCAAGCTGATCTTCAGCTTCCAGCCTGGGTCCCTTCTTTTCCATCTCTGTCTGTCTCTGTCTGTCTCTGTCTCTGTCTCTGTCTCTCTCTCTCTCTCTCTCTCTCTCTCTCCCTCTCTCTCTCTCTCTCAGAGGCAGCTTCTGTCTCTCCCTTCTCCCCACTTCTTCCCTTCCACCCTCTGTTTCTCTCTCTCCTCTTCTCCCTTCTCCCCTTCCCTTCCATAACCCACTAAATAAATACCCAACTTCACTCTGCATGGCACTGCCTATCCATCTCGGTCTCTCAGCCACCACGCAGCTTCTTGCCTGAGACCCAGCTGCCCACTGCCTGCTGCCACTGGGGACCTGAGGTATGGTCTCATGGCCCACTGCCCACTGATGCCACTCAGGGACCTACAGCATTTTACTTAAACCATCACAGCTGTAATGGTAAAAATAAGATGGTGCCATTCTCCAAGGAGTGGCAGCTGGCAGCGGGCCATGAGGGGCAGCAAGTCCCAGGCAGGGAACCACGTGGCAGGTGAGAGATCTCAGCAGGTCAGCCTGCTTGAGCTGCAGCAGGTGAGAGACAGAGGTGGATAGGCACACCATGAAGAGTGAGGTTGGATATTTATTTAGTAGGTTATGGAAGGGAAGGGGAAGGGGAGAGAGAGGAAGAAGGGGAATGAGGAGAGAGAGTGAGAGAGAAAGGAAAACAAAGTGGGGAGAGGAGAAGCTACCTTTTCAGGAGAGAGACAAAAAGAAAGAGTGCAGAGCCTCACAGAAGAGGGAATGGGTGGGGCTTTCTCTTAAAGGAACAGGACAAACCATTACAATAACCACTAGTAAAAAACAATGCTCCTGTAAATACTCCCTCACACAGTGCTCTGTAAGCAATCTTAATTAAACTTACTGGGTGATCAAAATTAATTAGCTAATTAGTTTTTCAAAACCCACAAAAGTAGTGGAGGGTCTGGGTCAGAAGAGGGAGGGAACTGAAGGAGAGCAGAAGATAAATATGATAAAATAAATTTTTATATCTATGTGTAAAAATAAACCCCAAAAGATTATATATCGCATGATTTCATTTACATAACATTGTTTAAGTTATAAAGTAATAAAAATGACAAGAGATAAAAAGGATTTTGTGGCTATAAAAGACTAATAGGAAGAACTTTTCTGTTGTTGTTGGTAATGGAACTGTTCCAAACATCGACAACAGTGGAAAGCATGCAAACCTACACAAATAACAAACATACTGAAAACTAAAAACACACACATACAAGTAAAACTAGGAACATCTGATAATATTGCATATTGCAATCAAGGTCAGATTTCTGTAATACTGCAATACACTTTTATAAGAAGTTTACCATTGTTGAAAACTACAAAAAAAAAATTAAAGTACAAGGGATCTCTATTACTTCTAGATACATAGCTTTATCAGGAAAAAAAAATCTCAACTAAGGCTGGTAAAATGGCTCAGAGAGCAAAGGTACCTCTGTCACACCTTACTTCAATACACAGGTGGAAGGACAGAACTGACCTTACAAATAGATATATAAAGCATTAAAATTTTAAATTAAACACAAAAGCAATAATTACTATTGTGTTCACTCCTCTGCAAACAATAAAAGGGCAAAGAGAGACTCAGCCCAGGCATGTTCTATCCACAGCATTAGACTCAGTTACACTAATGATAGAAGGAAAAGGTACAAAACAAATATGCAATCTAAGGAGGAAGTCAGTCTTGAATCCAAGTTGACAAATCATACAAATCAATCAGAAAGAATATCAAATCTAAATACATACAGATTTTCTTTTAGGCAAGATAGAATATAAATTAGAGAGCAAGACGAAAATGTACTTAGAAATACAAATAAAGAATTACAAGGCTATAGTTTCAAACAGCTAATTTACTGTATATAGATACTGACCTTGAGATCCTCCCTAAAGTAGTGAGAATGTTGTGTGGATCTATTTAATTACAGTGGCAATAATTGACATCCATCTTTCAACAGTAAAACAGTTCCCTTTCTGTTTTAAGATTGGCTACTTCCTACAGGCTCCAGATAAAACAAAAAATCAAGTATGTAAGAATTATACAGTAGAGGCTGGCAAGAGCTCAGCTGTAAGCACATGAACCTGGATTCAATTCTGAAAACTTACATAAAAATGTCTGGGACAGTGGTGCACTCATGTAATTCCAACCCTGAGGAGGGGAAAGTGGTAGCGGGGGACAGGACAATCCCTGGGGATTGGTAGCAAGCCAGCCTAGCCTAACTGAGATCCAGGAAAAGGCAAAACCCTGACTCAAAAAAGGGGGGGGGTTTCCTGAGGAACACCACTTGAGGTTGACCTCAATGCACACATATCCAAGTATATCCAAGTGCAAACACATACACATGGGAACATAAACACACACACACAATGAGTTGTAAACTGAGAAAGCTGGGCATAGTACTTATGATAAACTTGGCACAAAATATTTTAAATGATAATTTATAAAAAGAAATGATAAAAGTTTATGGACCCTCATCTCAGAAAATGTACATTCACTAAACTTTATGCGGCTTCAAAGTTTAAATCTCTAATGCCTAAATTTTAGGAAATGATTTAGAGTCTACATTTTTAAAATTCTATTATACCAAATTAGACCATTGCCTCTTTAAAACTGGGAGTTATATAAAACTTTAGTGCCCTTTCTAATACTATTTATTTCAAGGTCAAGCAGACAGATAAGATTATCTCTTTACACTGTTAAGTGTCACGTTGTAATGGGGGAGGGGATCCAGTGTGAAATAAAGTGGAATCCAGAGAAACAATGAAGTTTCTGTGTACTGTTACCAAAGACATATATTAATAAAAAACATGACACGCAATTGTTTTTGGTTTTTGCTGCTTGTTGCTGTTGCTGTTTTGGTGGCAGGGTCTAAATGTCATGATGCTATACTATGCCAAGCTGGCTAGAAAGAATGTTCAGTTTAGCTCTATTTCATCAAAAATACTTCCCACCCCCCCAAAAAAATTAGTCCTCTCAAAAGTTTTAATCTACAGAGTTATTTAAAATATTAAAAAAATATGAATTATGGCAGTCTAAAAACATGTAAACTTTTTCAGGAGCAATGATGTCTTCATTGACTCCCAGAAGCCTAAAAGCCCCTCAACAATATGCAAACTTTTGACTTGGATTTCTGAGATTCAGTATTGATCTTCCAATACTACTTGATAATAAACAACTACTAAAAATGAGATTTCCCAATTGAACTCTCTAAGATGAACTGGAATTGGTTGGTTATGGAATAAAATATAGTATTTAACATAAATGAATAAATTCATTTACAGTTATTACAACAGTATATTGAATTGCAAAAATTAACTTCTCTCTAGAAAGCTGTAAAATTAAGATTTTCAAACTCCTTCCCATGAGGAGGCATTGACAATAGTAGCTGTAAGTGAGAGTCAGTTTTCTTTAGGGGTGTGGTCCCTGGTAAGTGCCTTGCTCGAGTGGATGTGCCCACACCCATGCATAGTGAGCAACACTGACTGGACTCGAGGACTATTTTAAAACTGAGAGAGAGAAAGAAACATGAGTTTGAGAAAGGGATGTAGGAGGGGATCCCAGAGGAGTTGGAGGAAGGCTATGGGAGGTAAACATGATCAAAATATATTGTGTGTACAAGTTCTCAAAAAATAAATTTTTAAAAATTAAACTCCTTTCTAAATAACTTTTAAGAATTGTATCTATTTTGTTTTTTCAAAGTCTTCCCTTTTTTCACCTCAAGTAAGAGAATTATTTTTTAATATGTTAAAGTAAACAAGGAATAAAAGCCTATATCTACTACTCAGGAAAGAAGCAGAGGCAGGAAAATATAAATTTCAGGACACCCTGGGCTACAGAACTACATAAGGAGGAGACAGAGGAAAAAAGGAAAAAAAAAATGGGGGAGGGGGGCGAATACCCAGATATGGTACAGATGCATAATCCCAGTACCTGAGAGGGAGGAAAAACATGAGACCCCCCACTTCTCGAACAGAACAAAACAAAATAAAAAGACTGAACCTACAAGAACTTTATCATATAAAAGTGAGTCACTGTCTCAGCAGTAAAAAGTCTATTGATCTTTTTAAGACCTCGCTCTGAGCCTTTTGTTTGTTGAAGTGGGAGCAGGAAACAACAGGCAACAATGGAGTCAAAGTTGAATGCCATTCTGAGAGGCTATGTTTTATATCCAAATGCTAACACTCTGGGATGTGCAGAATCACCTGAACTCAGGACAGGCAAGGGTGTAAAGTTCGCTTAGTTCTAATTACTTGGTCTTAAATTCATTAAATCCCATCTATGACAACCAGTAAGAGGTCTTTCACTCCCTGCTCAACACTGCCAGTGTCTAGGACATGCTGCTTTGTTCTAAGACTGCCCACTCCATCCTCACAGCTCCCTTACAAAGTTCTCTTAAAGTGAGTACAAATCTGTCTCTATAATTTCCACCCACTGGTTCTAATTCTATCCCTGAGACCACACAGAAAAAGTATAGTCCTTCTTCCATATGTCAGTCCTTCCTTCAGATATTTGAAACCAATTATCAAGTCTCTCTTGATTGTTGCAATACGCTAGAAAATAGCCCCCTACAGATGTCCATGTCCTCATCTCAACAACCTATGTATACCATCAGATATAGCAAAGGGGGCTTGGTAGACGTGACTAAGTTAAGAAACCAGAGGTGGGGAGTTTACCCTACAGGCATATATAATAATGAGAGTCCTTAAGGGGAGGTAAGGTCAGAGGAAAGGGGATACAATGAAGAAAGCAAAGGCTAGATGGTTCTCAACCTTCCTAATGTTGTGACCCTTTAATACAGTTCCTCATATTGTGGTGACCCCCCAACCATAAAATTATCTTCATTGCTACTTCATAACTGTAATTTTGCTACTGTTATGAATTGTAATGTAAATATCTGTGCTTTCAGATGGTCTTAGATGACCCCTGTGAAACAGTCTTCTGAAACCCAAAGTGATCACCACCCACAGGTTGAGAACAATTGGGTTAGAGCGATGTAGTTTAAGTAGATGAAGGAGCCACAAGCCAAAAAATGCAGGAGACCCTATAAGCTTGGGGGCAGGGGTAGAAAAAAGAAACCAGAGTTTTCCCTAGAGCCTCCAGAAGGGATACAATCTGTCCACATACATTTTAAACTACTTCATTTCAGGTTTTTTTTTTTTTTTTTAAGGCAGTTTCATACAAGCCAGGTTGGCTTCAAACTTACTAGGTAACTAGGACTGGCTTAAACAGCAGATTGTCCTACATCTATCTCCAAATGCTAGTGCTATAGGCATGCAATACCACACCAGGCTATACATTTAGATTTTTTTACCTCTAAAATTCTAAGATAATAACTTGAATTTTTCATGTCAACAAATTTTATCATCATCATCACAGCAGCAAGGAAACTAATAGAACAATTCTATTACTGAACTAAAAGAGTTCCCCTACCGTTCTTCAATGATAGTTTCTAATCTTGCTCTTAGGACATTCCCAATCTTCGTCTTGTCTAAAATCTCATGTTTTCCCCTCCTCTTTGGCCCACATCCTACTCAAGTACAAAACAGTCTTAAGACTCTCTCTCCCGCATAAACTCAGGAATCCTACTCAAGTGGTCCCCTTGTACTTACCAGGCAGAGTAATAACTCAACAAATATTAAGTTGAAATAAAATGAACTGTTCAGAACTCTAAATAGTTCTGGTATTGACTATTTATCTAAGCCCCCCAAACTAAGTTCATCCCATCTACAAGGACGTAAAACTATGGAATGAAGGGCTGGAGAAATAGCTCAGCAGTTAAAAGCATGCATTGCTGTTGCAGAGGACATGAGTCCTCTTCCAGCACCCATGGCGGGCTGCAACTCCAGCTCTAGGGACATGCCTCCATGAGTACTGAACACACATGCACATGTGTACATGTACATGTCTATAAATTATTATTTTATGTGTGGGTGTTTTACCTACATGTATATATTGTCCATGGGCATGCCTGACCCTTGGGGCCCAGGGTTGGGTCCCCTGGAACCAGAGTCAGAGATGATTATAAGCTACCATGTGAGTGTTGGGAATCAAATTCCAGGTCTCATGGAAAAGCAGCCAGTTCTCTTAACTGTTGAGCTACCATTCCAGAGCCACATATATATAATTTTTTAATTAAATTATTTGTAAAAATAGTGAATGGATGTTAAATAACTTAATTCAGACTTATAATCATATAACTAATGATTTAATATCCTAAAAAACAGGATTCTTAAACTTTACATTACTTTGTGCATATATATGTATGTATGTGTATAGGTAAGTATGTAATGCTATACCTGTGTATACATGTATGCATGCATATGAAAGCCAAAGAACAATTTCAGGTATGATTCTTAGGTATGTACATATATACATACATACATATTTTGAGATGGTGCCTCTCATTGGTTCAGAAGTTCATAAAGTGGTCTAAGCTGACTGACTAGCAAGCCCCAGGGATTCACCCTGTTCTACTTCCCCAGCACTGAAATTACAAGGGCACACTACCACACCTGGAATTTTTTTTTTTAGCATGGATTCTGGAGGATCAAATTTAGGCCCTCATGTTTTCCTTACCAACTGGGCTATCTCCCCTACCTTACACTTAATTAAGAGAGTTACAGAATTTATTGCAAAAAAAAAAAAATAGTTAACCAAAGTACAACACTAGTTAAGCCAAATGTCTTTACAAAATATTACAAAAGTTACATAATAGCTATATCTACCAAAATTAATTTCCCCCATTAACAATGATGCAGCTTTGACAAATGCATTGCAAATACATTGTGCCTACGGTATAATTCACCTTAAAAGTCTTGGGAGTTTTCTTTAACGTGTCTGTTAAAATATTAATGTTTACTGTATTGATCATTATTCTTCAAATTTTCATTAGCTACCAAATGATTCACTAAAATATTCTCTGTGTAAGAGTAATCAGGTGTCTCTGCATAGTCTAATCAAGTATTTACACTGTATCACCAAACACAAACACTACACTAAGACAGGAGGAAGCTAGGTGTGGATAGTTGGTTCTTGCAGAATTTAAGAAAGAGGTCTTTTCTGAAGCCCCCACAAATGATGCATTCTTCCAACCTCTGAAAGCACTGGACCCACAAGTAGTGCACATATGTACATGCAAGCAAAACATCCATACATATAAAATTAAAATTTGGTATAAGGGGAAAGCTCAAAGTTTCCTATATAGTTAACAATTTAGTAAATAATCCAAAATAATCGATGACTTTAAGAACCAAAAGCCAGGGATATATATATATGAAGAAAGGGAATAGTCAACTAATAAAGTAGAAATGACTTTTTTAAATGACGATGAAGACAGGGATAGGAACCATACATATTTTCCTTACACTTCCTAAAACCCATTATATTAGACAGAATTAGTTTAGTGGTGTAGTTTAAAGGAAAGTTCCTACAATGGCATTCAAAATCCCATTATTTGTAGTTACTGAGGAGAGTAACAGGAAAATACACACAAGCAGGTTTAACAGAAGTAATTTCTTGCACTAGTTTAGTATAGACTATGTTAATCAGATAATTTTGCTAATAACTACCTAGTATATGATGGTAAATGACTATTGTTAACTGCCTATCAAAGACAGGGGAGACTAGACATTCTGGAATCAGGGCATAGAGAATAACAACAAGAAAAACTATCAAAGGTCAAAGGGGATAATTGAGAGGTTCTAAATGCTAATTTCACTTTACAGTCATACTAAAGTCTACCCTAAGACAGCTCTCCTTAGTGGCAATGATGCCAACATTTAAGTTATCTCTGACATCAGACTTGTTTCTGGCCACACTATATCTAATTCTGACCAAACTACAAGCCCCCAGAAGTTAACTATAAAGACTTTAAAAGTATTTCACATGGAAGAATTTGGATGTCAAAAAAAAAATCACATATGATAACTTTAAGTAATACATTCAGTTTATGGGCAGCTTCTTAGATGCATCCCATCTTACTCCAATGGACTTTGTTCTCCAAGTACAAGTAACTATGTTTTAATTAACCTAAAGCCATTCATTTTTTACTTGTCATATTTTTTTAAAGAGATCTTTAAACATCCGCTCGTATGACTCAGTCAATGAAGTTCTTGCCTTATAAAAAACAAGAGCCTGGGTTCAAGTGCCAGAACCCACATAAAAATGTCAGTGTGGTGGTATTGTAATCTTAGTGTTAGGGACACAGAAACAGGAAGATTCCTAGGGCTTGACAACTAGACAATCTAACCTCATTAGTAAGCTACAGGTCAGTGAGAGACCCTGTCTCAAAGAAGATAGACAGCACTGAGGATGACACCTAAGGTTGTCTTTCAGTCTACAAACAGATGCACACACATATACATGCACAGGGAATTGAACTCAGGACCTTTGGAAGAGCAGGCAATGCTCTTAACCACTAAGCCATCTCTCTAACACCTATTTTTATTCTTAATTTTAAAATATGATCAAATTAGAGTTCTAGATTAATGATAAGCTACATGCTTATCCTATATCTACCAATAACTACTAGATACAAGAACTTGAGCATGATTTCCTGCAAACCTTAGATTTTGCACCTGTAAATTGGGGGGTTGGGATAGGGAGGGGAAAACAAAAGTTTTCCTTCAAGAAAGGCATTGATGATGGCAATTTACCTTTAAATGCATATAAAATAAATTAGACTAATGGATGAATAAAGGAATGTATTATACATAAATTAGTAAAGTAAGCTAAATGTTGGATGTGCATCTGTCAGAGAGAGAGAGAGAGAGAGAAACTTAACTTTGATCATTCTACCCAACCTCCAGTTTTTCCTATTCCTGAAAATGGCAACACCACCCACTTAGCTGCCTAGAGCCAAAACCTAAACATCATCCTGAACTTAAATCCTCTCCTTTCCTTACCTGCACTCAGAGTCCTGTCATTTCCTCTTTCAAAACATGTATTTCAAATCTACCCACCACCATTTCACTGATACTACTCTTAATAAAAATCCAATCCATCATTAATTTTCTTCTAACCTAAAAGGTCTCCATTAGTCTAAGAGCATTGCCTGCTCTTCCAAAGATCCTGTGGTCTGCAGATCTCCACAGACACCTGTCTCTTTCTTTAGCCTCCAAGCTTCACTTCACTTCCTCGGCGCTAGCCACACTCGTCTCTCTGTTTCTTTCCTGGATTAGATTCTTGTAGTGAATCTAATAGTTCCTTCTGCTTAGAAACGTTCACATAGCAGACTTCCTTCTATTATTTCAACACGTGGTTTATACAAACGCTTGGGAAGGCCCTCCCTGACCACCTAACTGAAACAAATGCCACACAAACAGTGCTAATGAAATTTTCATACACCCTGCAACATTTTAATACTGGATTAATAAGCAGACTTGGCAATTTTCACTCAGTAAGAAATTATCCTTAGAGATTCATTTCAAAGATCCATTTCCAATCACTTCTCTTTTCAAAGGTGACTTTAAAAGGAGGGATTTATGAAATAGTCTAGTCTGATCCACTAAAACAAGGGTTCCAAATAAAAGTAAAATACTGCCTTGAAACTTGGCTTCCAGAATATTTTCTAATGCAAAACTAAAATATTAAAGTGTATGTATTTTTATGTATGTGTATCTCAGCCAGGACCAACATAACAAAGAATACCTTAACCTACGTTTCTACCTGACCCCAGGGACTGACGATTCATGATGGCAAGAAATACTTCAATAGACTGGTGAGAATGATACAAAGTCGGTGTTTTCTCTGGAAAGCAGAGAAACGTGGGAGAAACAATCTGAGTAAGGAGAAAACAAAGCTGGAGAGATGAGTAGAGAGAACAGGCAGCTGATCAAAGCCAGCAGGGAGGGTCAGGCTGTGAGCAGCAGACAGAGAGTCAGATCTGTGGTCTGCACTGTAAGGCTTCCTAAAGGCAAAGGCTGGAGGTGCAACAATGTTCTACACCGCCCAACACTCTCCAGCTCTCCAAGCTGTGGAGCTTAGTGCATGTGCACAGAAATAAAAGGGAACTCCATGTACAAAGAGCTACAATCCCTTCAAAATGCTTATGATCAAAAATAAAATCACAAAATTTAAAAATGTAAATAGTATCTCTTAAGAGTTTGATCTCATTCTAGTTTAAATGTATGGGATCTATGGCCATACTACCCTGAAGACACCTGATCTGATATGATCTCCAAAACTACAAGGACTGAGCTACAGGCCACACACTAATACTTAAAAGCCACAAATGCCTCTCTGGAAATTACTTACAGGATCAGATTTCTCCCTTACTTCTTCAGCATCTTTAACTTTATCGTTATCCCAAAAAAACAATCTGAAGACAAATTTATACTGCCTCTTCATGAGAAAGCACATAGCCATGCCATAAATAAACAAAATTCCAAACTGTTTCATGAAAGTTGGTAACACAAAAATTCACAAATTCATATCATCTCAAGAACAGAAAGTCAAATATAGTTGAATCTCTAGAACTCAAGAATGATTCTGATCGTGAGAAAAGGTGTATGTGACAGGTCCTTCTGCTCAGAGTTCTGCCATTAACAATACAGCTGTGCACACAAACACGCAGTCACAGGTATCAAGAAGTCACAGCAATAACTAGACACTGCACTCCACTTCCAGTAGTGAAGGTGCCAACAGCAGCGGCTGTGCGATCCACCGCTTTCTCAGGCAACCTCTCGCTAGCTACCTGACTGCACAGTGGCAGCCTCATGGTGGGTCAAGGTGTCCTGGAAGTCAATTGTCAGAGGCCCAGCTACAAGTTCAGCCCTCTGTCTTTTCAAAGACTTTCCACATGACTAATTCTCTACATTCTATCTCTTTCTGATTCCTGCACTGGTCCCCGGCAGGCACTATAAGGAATATGTAACCTGTTAGCATAGGAAGATTTTCTTTCACACACAACCACTCACGCTCTCGTCATCCCACTGATAACACCTGATGACTACTCTTCCCAGAACTGCCTCCTCAACCCCACCTTCAGCTTTGCCTCATACAGGTAATTCTCTGTCCTCATATACAGCCAGCTCTCCATGGTGTGAGCCATGTGCCAGCCCTGCCCCCACCAGGAGCACACTCTTTCCCTTCAGTAAATCAATATCCATTACAGATGAGCAAGTTTAAGCCAGAGTGCACCTGATGGCTCGACTCTCACTCTCCCTGAAAATTCCAAGCCAGAAAACTTACTTTCCCTCACGATATGTCCTGTTTACTCAGAAGCAAAAAGTAAAAGTGTGGCCAAAGGAGCAAGAAATAGCATTAGGAGACTACCTAACACAGCAGCAGCAACTGGAAGGAATTTGACTAAAAGCATTATGAACAATTTCTTTTAGAAAAAGTATGTTCTCAATGTTGAAACAACTGAAAAAAAACCTACCTGGATACTCAACTGTTAACATCAGCTAAAACTTTTATATGCTTGTTTAAATCTTAACCATAAGCTATACCAGTATGTCAGGCTAAAAATGCCCTGAAAACTTATGGCATACATTAATTTAAATTATTTCATGTGCTCCAACTTCTGGGTTACCACTGCATCTAACCACACTAATGAATGCAGACAGCCTCAACAAACAGGTTTAGTTCATAACACTTCATTCTAAAATAATACAGACTCCTTGAGGAATCTCATGTTTCATCAACTTTGTATGTGAAATCTTATACCAGAAACCAAACAATAAAAGGAATGAGATGATCTGGGTTCTAGTCCACACTCTGTCACTGCTAAGATTTCAACTTTCTCTTTAGACTCAGGGTACGAATTGGATGAACATAGTTCCTTCCAGTTGATGATGACCTTTAAGCCCAACAGAAAATCTAACAGCACAAAGAACAGGAGGCAGCGATGCCGCAGCTGCTCTGAACTACCTCTTCAAAGAGTCCATCTTAGTGTAGAGTACTTGGAGACTGCAGGAGGGGTCTGCTTGAATACAATGAGTTATTCTCTCTAGATTGGATGCATTTTATTAAGCAAAATATACTTTGAGAAGAATTTGTATACTTAGAAAATACCACTAATTTCAAAATGTTATCAATTTTATGTTCATTATTTTCTAGGCTATCAGTCTTAGAATAAGTGTGCTAACAGACACCTACATAGTAGTAAATTTTATAGCAAGGGAACAAGAAATACAGGAAAAGTATTAATTCCAATATCAAGTATACAGTTGTCTCAAGTAGGTTATTTAAAATATCCAGGTTTTCAATATAACTGCTTAAACCATTCACTTTTAAATGTAGCAATAATTTAATCTTATTTTCTATTTGATTAATAATCCTTATGAACAACTCTTCAGTTTAGCCAAATTAAACTGTACTACCACAAACTTTGTTCAGAAACAGAATCAAACAATGAACCTTTTATTTTAGTTTAGCATTCGCCCAATGTTTTACTACATTTAACACCCACTCAATTCAAAACTGTAGGGGAAAGCAGCTTTATTCAGACATAATGAACGAATATTTTACCCAATAAATGAAAAATGAAAGCCTAACGATGCTCCTGTTCATAGTCCTCACTGTGAGAACTTTAATGTGTTAATCTCTCTGAACCTCAGTTTCCTTGTGTATAAAAGGAGGTACAATTCCTAATTTCTCTACAGGAAGATGTGAATGCCACCATTTATGTCCTTATAAACCACATCAGACAGAACAACTGGTATGCCATGACAAGGGCTCAGGGTGGAAGAGTCCTGTCAGATTTGCAGCACATGGTCGGAATATGAGGTTGCCAACCAAAAAGAAGTTGAGTTTCTTTTTTACTTATTACTACATCATGAGACAGCTCTGGTTGGCTCTAACTCTATTCAAAAGAAGTTAAAACTTTCATTAGTTGCATTCCATCCTAAAACAAATATTTAAATTGGTAAATAGAACCATGAGCTCAAACAATAAAATTTTGACAAAATATTCTACCCAAAATTACTAAAATGGGATAAGATACAGTTCTGTGAACAGAGGTAAGAAAGAATGAATTATTGAAACAGATTCTATAGCTCAACTAGTCAGTATATGAAATTAATGTTAGAGAACTCTAATCATTCCAGGCTTCTGCAACAGAAGCAGTAATTTTCCAAATATGGCCAAAAGACGTGCCTAGAAGGTATAAATTAATCTAAAAAAAACCATAAATCTGTTTGATTCTTATCAGTGAATCATACCCAATCCAAAGATGTTTCATTTTTGTTAAACTTTTTTTGGAGGGTCGGAGGGAACATTAGGAGATGTTTGGGAAATTTTGTTTTCGAGTCAAGATCTCACTCATCGGGCTGGAGAGATGGCTCAGAGGTTAAGAGCATTGCCTGCTCTTCCAGAGGTCCTGAGTTCAATTCCCAGCAACCACATGGTGGCTCACAACCATCTATAATGAGGTCTGGTGCCCTCTTCTGGCCTGCAGACATACACACAGACAGAATATTGTATACATAATAAATAAATAAATATTAAAAAAAAAAAGATCTCACTCATCCCAGATTGGCCTAGAATTTGCTATGGAGCCAAGGCTGACCTTCAACTCCTGACCTTCATGCCTGCATCTCAACCAAGTACTAGGATTGCAGACATGTGCCTCCAAGCCCAGACGAAGATGTTCATTTGTATATACAATCATTACATATGTATATTCACCAATAATCTCTGAACATTTAATGTCTACTAAAGATCTAGCTATCGGATGACTGCGCAAAACTCCTCTGTGAATAAAGATTAATATTTAAATTATTGTTTATAGTCAGGCATGGTGGCACAGACCTGTAATTTTATCACTCAGGAGACATAATTGCAAACAAAAAGATTATGAGTTCAAGGCTGCCTGGGCTACACAGTATTATCTGTCTCAAAAATAAAATCATTTTGTATCATAAAAATCTGAAAATATTAATACTTTAATTAAATATTAAACCAGCATAAGATTAAAACAATTTTTAAAAACCCGGTAAAGTGAGCATCTAACCCTCTCTTAGCCTCTTCATTCTTTCTTGAAGTATCTCCATTTGCCCAGTAGAGGCCAAGGAAAAAGTAAATTTAACAAAAGAATTTTTATTCTGCAATGTCTGCCAAATTGCTTTTTGGTTATTAAAAGGTAACACATTATATTTTACTTTAAGCAGTGTTTCTAAGTTAGGAGTCAGTAGGTTCACTTATATATAACTGCTATGAGAACATGCTTAAAAGGTAAAATTAGGGAACTATCTTAGGGTTGATATTGCTATGATGAAACACCATGACCAAAAGCAACTTGAGGAGGAAAAGATTTATTTGGCTTACACTTCCACATCATCATTCATCACTGAAGGAAGTAGAAGACAGGAACTCAAACAGAGCATGAACCTGGAGGCAGGAGCTGATGCAGAGGACATGGAGGGGTGCTGCTTACTGGCTTGCTTCCCATGGCTTGCACAGTCTGCTTTCTCAGACCCCAGGGCTACCAACCCAGAAATGGCCTCACCAAGAATGAGCTGGGTCTCCCCACAATCACTAATTAAGAAAATGTCCTACAGCTAGATCTTAAAAAGACATTTTCTTAATTGAGGTTTCAGAAAACTGCAGTTTGTGTCAAGTTGACATAAAATTAGTCAGTACAGGAACCTTGAGAAATAATGTGATAGTGATACTGTCTCAATTTATACCTACAAAAACTATTGCTTTAAAAGCAAAACACTGAGAAGCAATTAGTTTAGAATTTAATTTTCAAAATGGATAATAATATTAAGTTTTAAAACGTCGTTTTTGAACTAGGTCATTTTCTCACTACCGAGTTATTTAATGATCCACCAAAGCATTCCATCTACTCTAGAACAAGAAGCCCTGACGTGGAGTCTCATTTGGTATTATGAGGATTTTGTTTTTGCGTGAGAACACTTATAAGTAGTATGTCTCGGCTGAACATACCCAAGCATCAGCACCTCAATTTTCTAAGCAACTAAGTGTTTTAAAATTTTTTCATTGCAGGAAGCCAGGTACAGTTAGAGGCTGACCTAGTCTACATAGCGAGTTCCCAGCCTGCCGGGGCTAAATGGCAAGATACTGTCACAAAAGGGGGCTGGGAATCTGGATAGATTGCTCAATGGTTAAGAATACTGACTACTCTCCCATGGGACCCAAATTCAGTTCCCAGCACCCACACAGCAGCTCATAACTTTCTATAATTTCAGTTCCTGGGGATTTGACACCCTCTTCTGGCCTCTTTGACACCAGGTATGCAGCATGGTGCACAGAAAAACACACAGGCAAAATACTCATACACAAAAATTTAACATTTTTATAATTTATTTTTATTTTATATGCATTGGTGTTTTGTCATGTAAGTCTGTGTTAGGCTGCTGGATCCCCTGGAACTGGAGTCACAGACAGGTGAAAGCTGCCATGTGAGGGCTAAGGAGTCTAACCTGGGTGCTCTGGAAGAGCAGGCAGAGCTCTTACTGTTAAGCTGTTCCCTCCAGACCAAAAATAATTTTGTAACTATTGCGTGC
>NW_026067977.1:5390334-5410212 GCF_014885135.2 Alexandromys fortis
AAAAAAAAAAAACTATCTGCAAAAAAACATAGGAATAACAAAGAGTGTAAAATGCCAGAATTGTTAAGTAGATGCTATTATTCATATTGCAAATCCAAGACATTAAGAAGGTGTCTTCGTTAGGGCTTCTACTGCTGTGATAAAGCCAAGCAACTTGGGGAGGGAAAGGATTATTTCAGCTTATAATTCCACAGCTCAGTCATCACTGAAGGAGGTCAGGGCAGGAACTTGGAGCAGAACTCATGCAGAGGTGATGGGGGAGTGCTGCTTACTGGCTTGCTCCTCCAGGCTAGCTCACTTTTGCTTTCCAATAATGCCCAGGTCCACCAGCCCAGGAGTAGCACTGCCCTCCCTGGGTGAGCTGGGCCCTCCCACATCAAAATTTTCAATAAAAGAAAAAAACACCACAGGCTTTCTCACTGGCCAATCTGGAGAGGCATTTCCTCAACTGAGGTTACCTCTTCCCAAGTGACTCCAACTTTTATCAAGTAGGCATTAAACTACCCAGCACAGAATGGATATTCTCTAAACAGAACAGACCCTAATAATTAAAAGCAAAATGTCTAATTCATTCCTATTCCATGATAAAAACAAAATTTAAAACTTCCTAACTAAATTATAGTAGGAAAACTCCCCTCTAATTCTTTTTTTTTCTTTTGATGAATTAGGGTTGCTTATAGAAAAATGGATGAGATACTTAACAAGAGCATAGGCATCAAAACAAGTGGCCACACCACTGAAGAAAGTCTCTGCATTATTTAGCAACCATTAGTTTTGTATATATCTTCAGGAAGGGGGAGGGCCTCCAAAAACGCCTCCCGGTCCACAATGGGACACGGGACGTAGTCAAGCCGATCTTGTACAGATAATCACAGATGCTAGCTGCTATGAGTTCAAGAGTACAATTCTTTGCAATAACCGGATGTCAACATTCGACACTCAGCACCACTTCATCTGGTTCTTACACTCTGCCTCCTTTTTCTAAGTCCTCTGAGCCTTGGAAGGGGTGACACATAGATCCACATGTCCCATATTTGGCTCAGCATTCAATCATCACATGCTCTCATCACTTTGAGCAGTTATGAGTCTCTGCAGCAGTGTACATAGCAAAAAGAAGCTTCTCTGAACAAAGTTGACAGTAACATTAGCTATATAACCTTTTACATGCCTTAATCTCTAAATAATATCTCTCATACACATTATTAAAACAAAGTAACTAAATCTGCAAACACAGACTGCCCTTTCTCAGGTGCTTAGATTATGTCACAACTGAAATTTATGGTCTGCAACATGCAGTCTATACTCTCTGGGCATACTGGAATGACTGAAATGGTAGGAGGTTTGCTCCTCAGAACCACACTGTTACAAGCCACTAGCTGCATGAAATTGCTGGGATAGTAGAGAAATAAAGATATGATGCCAACCTTGTAACTAGAAGTCAATCCGCTGTGACTTAGTCAAAGTTAAGATGGAACTCTGTTTTCAGTTTCTTTCTACTATACTAGTAAACTATGTTTGCGCATAAACTTGTTGGGCTTCCAAAATAACCCAAATAAGTTTATTATCCAGAAACAATTAGTATTAGTGGTAATATTTCAAGTACATTTTGGCAAAACTTTCGTATATGTGCTGCCAAAGCAAGCACAACATTATGGCAAAAATAAGTACACTCGTGGTGCTTTATCATGAGTGGAATGAGACTTAAGCTAAAGAGAGAAATACCATTAAACCCCAACAGAGCCGGGCGGTGGTGGCGCACGCCTTTAATCCCAGCACTCAGGAGGCAGAGGCAGGAGGATCTCTGTGAGTTCGAGGCCAGCCTGGTCTAGAAGAGCTAGTTCCAGGACAGGAACCAAAAGCTACGGAGAAACCTGTCTCGAAAATCAATAAATAAATAAATAAATAAACCCCAACAGCATCATTACTAGGAGAAACACATTTTAAGTTAGAATTGAGAGCACATTATCAGGAATAATACAAAATAGAATTATCTCTATATTTAAACAATATAATTTTCCATCTACTTCCCAATTATATAATATTATAAAATATGATTTGTGCATTTGTACTAAGTGGTTCTTTGCCTTTGGGCTTTGTTTCCTTATTTTGTTTTTCTGAGACAGGGTTTCACTGTGTAGCCCTGGCTGTCCTGGAACTCACTTTGTAGACCAGGTTGGCCTCAAACTCACAGAGATTCACTTGCCTCTGCCTCTCGAATGCTGGGATTAAAGGCGTGTACTGCCACCAACTAGATTAAGTGTTTTTAATATACACACATATAAAAACTATAGCAATGGAACACCTTATAGATAATTTATAGACTGAGCTGTGTTTTTCTCATCTCATCCACTACTAAAAAATGTCCTTCTTCAACTAAACCAAAACCTATCTATCTTTCAAAACCAAAATAAATTCAGATTTTTTTTCCTAATTCCTTCCCCAACCAGCCAAGTCACAAAATAAGGAAAAGTAACCAGGACTCTACTAAAACAAAAACAAATCAAAATCATCCAAAGTTTCACTATCGACACTGCTTGACAATAATTTCTTAGAATTTTATTTTGTAAGCAAATCACTTAATGCAGTGTCTACTAAAACACAGCAGTGATTCCAAAATGGGTGGAATGGGAGACTCATTCTGAAAGTGGTACAAATCAGCACTTGGTGAGCAACTTACAGACCTTTTAAAAGATACTTTTATTCATTTGATTTCCCTTTTTTTGTAACAAGGAACCAAAAACTCTAAGATATTCTAATGTTTTCATTCTCATTCTCTCTCTCCCTCCCTCCTTCCCTCCTCTCCCATTCCCTCCCTCTCCCTCTCACTGAAACAGGTTCTTACTATGTAAACCAAGTTGGCTTTGAACTCTCAATCCTCCCACCTCAGACTTTCAAAGAACTAGACTCAGGGGTGTCTATTGCCACATCCAGTTCAAAGTAACTTTCTAGAACAAGCGCACTATAGAATTTAGTTTTCACCAAAATTCATATTAAATCTTACCTAAGAAGTTTTAAATAGTAAGGAAGAGGTAAAATAAATAAATAAAAACCTTTCCTACAAAAATTCTTTACCAATGAGTCACTCGGCCTTTATGATTTTATGTGCTTTGTAATGATACCATTTCTGACTCATTTGACAAAGCTGTAAGGATATCGTTAGGTATCTGAGGGAGAAGCATGATCTGTAAGCCAATTTTTTACTTTCTCTAAAAGAAGCAGCATTCCAAGGAAAACTTCCAGAATAATATTGGTTTTTTTTTTAGGACAGGAAGAGCAGTGAGTAGACTTGCCTTTCTTCCACCACACACGTCGCCAAAGCACCAGCCTCCATGCTACACAGAAGCTCACCACCGTCAGCAACAGTCTTACATTCAGGGTCCACTCTTCCCTACCAAAATATTTGAAGAAATATACTTCTCAACATTTCAAGACACATTCTGAAAAAGTTGGGGCTGACCAGCAGTTAAGCAGTTGGGGCTGCTGCTCTTCCGGAGGTCATGAGTTATATTCCCAGCAACCACATGGTGGCTCACAACCATGTATAGTGGGATCTGATGCCCCTTCTGGAATAAAGGTGTACATGAAGACAGAAAAATGATATATAAAATAAATTTTAAAAGAAAAAAGAAAAAATTAATTCATGGTAACATATTTGTAGTCTTTAATATTAAAACTTATCTTTTGTTAAATTACAAAGGACCAAAAATTCACTTTAAAATCAGTAGAGTTTGATAAAGAATATGAGAGTGGTTCAAAAATAAAATTATTGAAGCCAGATGGTGGTGGCGGGCATCTTTAATCCCAGCACTTGAAAGGCATAGGCAGGAAGATCTCTGAGTTCAAGGTCAGCCTGAATTCTACAGAGTGAATTCTAGGACAGAGCTACAAAGAGAAACCCTGTCTCGAAAAACCAAGAGCCAGAAAAAAAAAATGAAGTTATTTAGTGTAGTGGTACACATTTTTGATCCAAGCTCTCAGGAGTTGGGACAGAAGAACTTCCCACAAGTTCAAAGTCAGCCAGGGATACACAAGGAAAAAAAAAAAAAGCCTATCAAGGAAAGGAAGAGGAAGAGAGAAAAGAGAATGAGAAGGAAAAACTTTTTTATTTTTTTTTATTTTTTATTTTTTAATTTTTTTTTTTGGTTTTTGGAGAAAGGGTTTCTCTGTAGCTTTGGAGCCTGTCCTGGAACTAGCTCTTGTAGACCAGGCTGGCCTCAAACTCATAAAGATCCGCCTGCCTCTGCCTCCCGAGTGCTGGGATTAAAGGCAAGTGCCACAATAACACAGTCCAAAAACACAAAACACTGAATACCCACAAAATTTCAAAAAGGACTTGGCGGGTTATAGACTAAAGACACTGTGACATTATTCACCTAAAGATGAGACACTAACATTATAAATCAAATACTCAAACAAACTTCAGATGTTTTACCATTACTTACATAAATTAGCGAACAAACTTTTAAGAATGACTAAACTATAACAAGTGGTTTTATAAAGTATTCCCCACATCAGAGGAAAAATAACACGAACTTCCAGAAACACAGTGTTGTGTTGTTGTGTTCCATGAAATTCAGTTTTATCAATGATTTGTATAAAACAAAAAAAAAAGTGATCTGAAAATTGAAAAGTGTCAAATACTAAACCTGTGTTTATAACAAGACAGCAAGAAATTAAAAGAATTTCTAAAACACGTCAACCTCGGAAAGACTGTCTAACATTAAGGGGAATATGTGGGCTGGTTTTATGTCAACTTGGCACAAGGTATAGTCATTTGAGAGGAGGGAGCCTCAACTGAGAAAACAGCTCATAAAATCAGGCTATAGGCAAGCCTGTAGGGCATTTTCTTAATTGGTGATTGATCTGGGATGGCCCAGCCTATTGTGGGTGGTGCCATCCCTGGGATGTTGGTCCTGAGTTCTGTAAGAAAGCAGACTGAGTTGGCCATGGAGTACAAGTCAGTAAGCAGAGCTCCTCCATGGCCTCTGTATCAGCTCCTGACTCCAGGTTCCTGCTCTGTTTGAGTTCCTGACCTGACTTCTTTCAGTAATGAGCCAGAAGAGGTGGAAGTGTAAGCCAAACAGACTCAACCATTCCTAAGATGCTTTGGCCACAGTGTTTCATCAAAGCAATGAAAACCTTAAGACAGGGAACATCAATCAATAAGGCAACCAGTATGACACACCAGAAAAGTAATCAAATATATGAGAGATATTTGGATACAGTACTCCTACAAAGTAATATAGAAAACAGGTTTTAAGTATAAAGATGTTAACAATGTAGCAAGAGTCGGCACGCCTGCAGCATATATTCCCTAATTATTCATAGGAATCCTGAACCTGAACCACTAAATTAAGACCTGTAGAGGGAAAAATCTCCTACCAAAAATCTGGAAAAGCAGGAATGTTTCAAATGAAGGTTTATCAAAATTTGATACAATTGTATCCAACAAAAGGGCTACCTCACCTAAGCTCTAGTTTCTGTTGATACTGAAGATTGTATTGAAGATATTGAATACTTGGTTATATTACTAACCTAGAAGGCTAGCCGTTAAGTCTCATTTCTTTTGCTCATCTCTTGTTTGGATATTAAACCACTTAAGCAAAGTTCAATGATGTTCCAACTTACCCACAAAACTAAAAACCATCGAAAAGATCCAAGAGTTGAGAAGTAAAGCAGAGTTCTTATTATTAGGATTATCATACACATTCCTTATTTTAAGCATCCAATAAAGCTTCTTCACTAAAGGGGAATGTATTTCTAGGGGTGAAATCATTTTAAAGTAATTCCTTTAGACACTATAATCCCTGAGTCCGTGGTGAGCATTTTTACCTGCATTTAAGATGTCACAAACTTTGTTTCAAATTAGTTGATAAACACACAACTAACTGCATTAATCGCAATGTTCCCTGTGATTTTCATCCCTAGACACAGTAGTAGAGTTAAGGTAGTCCAATGCACTGTGTGCATACTAAGACAGCACACTATGATTTCACGTACTTATAGGCTATCATGCAATACTTAATCTTTAACTAGAACAAAATCTGTGTAATTTACAACTGATGAAACATTTACAGGTGTACTAAGAAGCAAGTACTTATGTGTTCTAAAACTCTACAAAACTACCTAATTATCATAGTAATCCAAATAAAAATTGTTTAAGAACATACTCTGATGTAAAATCACAGGCACTTGTGCTAGAGACAGTATTATACCATAAAAAGTTTCACCAGTGTTTCAAAGTTCAAAAGTTCAAATTCGAATGACAACTTTTCTCTTGCAAAAAACAGTAACAAAACAAAAACAAGCCACAGATAACAATTAAAAAAGCAGTAACTAATTGGGCTAAGCAATAAATGGGACTAAAGATTAACCTTTAAATGTTAAAGTATTGATTGCTAAGTTCTATATTAACACTAAAACACCAACCCTAACTCAGAGAAGGATACAAATTTTAAAGATCTATTTTTGATTAACCATTATAAAGTATAACAAATGAAAATAAATACAACTAAATCAAAGACATACTTTAAGTCCCTGTATTGACAGCATTGGCAAGGCTCCCCTGTACATCTTCAGGATGGAAAAAAAAAGGCTGGAGTTAGGAAGTAGGGCTGCTGCAGCCACGTCTCCAGCTCAGCTCATCCTTCTGCCACAACTGTCAGAAGACAGTATGAGATCATCACTCATCAACATGACGTCTTACAGAAATGGCCACATTTTACTCTTTAACTGTGTTAGCTTCTAAATGACTTTCAAGAATGCAGTTTAGGGAAGAGTTACCAGTCAAGAGTGCATAATGCTTTAAATTTAAATACTAAAAATGAATTTAAATTAAATTCATCTCTCTCACAAAATTTAGATAAAATGGGATTGGGGGCAGGGTAAGTTTCTTTTTAGAACACCTTACACTGTATTTTCATGCTTTTCTAAACAAAACACAACCATATAGAATCCAGAATCCTCTGGAGATATACTTGTGCTATTTTTAACCAAATCCAAGTTCTACAAACAACCTCTTCAAGTTCTTAATTTCTAGTACTAGAGCTTGTGTTTAACCTACAAAACAATTAGTATTTCATTATAAATGCTACATTTAAGCAAAGACATTTAAGAAAGTCATTTACCTAACAAATATTTTCATTATAATTTGCTTAGAACAGTTTCAAATCCCAAATGACACAAAATAGTGGTATCTGCTACAAATTATCAATGCTGAGCACATTTTAAAAAGCAAGCACAACATTAAACTGTTATTAATAAGATGTGTTGCAGCCATTAGCACCAGTTATTCCCTTTATTTTGACTAAATATTAAAACAGGACAGGTTTTTGGTTGCCAAAAAAGGAAAATTTTATTAATAAAAAATGCTGACTATATTCTGGGGCACAGAGGATTTGATCGATGCAGTTAGTTAATTAACACTACTGTATAACACTCCAAACCCTTAGGTATTTTCTCCAATTCAATGTGAAAGTTGAAAAGTGTATAACTTGTAAGCCAGATTGGCATTTATGAAGGAGCCACCGCCTAGTCTTTTAAAAGAATCGCAATGATTTGGAATATACCAGCTTCCTCAACAACCTATCAACTTTATGGCTGGTTTTTAAACAGTTATTCTCTCAATAATGGCCCATGATCAAAACAAAACAGAGTGATGATACACGTGTTCTCATCATTGCTGGCTTCCTGGGATTTCATCTAAGTCAGTGATTCTCAACCTTCCTAATGCTGTGACCCTTTAATACAGTTCCTCATGTTGTGGTGACCCCAACCATAAAAGTATTTCATTGCTACTTCATAACTGTTATAAATCATAATGTAAATACCTGATGTGAGGGATAGTTTATATTCAGACACACCCCCCTCGAGGGGTCACGACCTATAGGTTGAGAAGCACTGATCTAAGTGGCTAGTAAATGTTTTCTGGATGATCTTTTCAGTACTACAAACAGTAACCAACAGGCCAAACTACAGTCCCAAAAGCCTTCCTTCACCCTTCATATATGGTTGTAGAAGAAATAAGAATCTTACAATCCTCAAAATCAAAGAAAAGGTTGTTTACAGTCTGACAAAGTTCTAAAAACAGTAAGAAAAACTCACAAAAGCACAGATCTTAAAATGGGTATGACAGAACAGGAAAGAACCTTCATTCAAGATAGTAAGACTGTTACATACCCATGATATACACATATGTTGCCTCAAATCATCAGTTGCAATTAGCTCAAGGACTACTAAAGAAATATTCCTCAAGTGAGCTGAAGAAGAGGAAGAGGGGAGAGAAAATATTAAATTTTCTCCAGAAATTTTTAGCGTTTTGTAGTGAAAGGGAAAAGACCAAAATCTTGCCTGGGTCACGATTTGGCAGCCCTGTAAGTTCAAATGCACCGCATATTCAGTAGAAACAATTTGATTTCTAGTAATAATTAATCACAATTCTCTTGTCTACAACCATCTCAGAAGCCAGAATCACATTTTACCAACACCGAAAGGTCCAACAACGTTCTCCTTACAAATTCGTAAGAAAACTTACTACATACTACCAGCCCAGACCGTCAGCAGTCTGATCAATGCTTCCCAACCAGCGAGAATGCCATGAGCGTAGCGTGCTTTGCGGCACATTTTACGAGCATCAAAGACACCAGGGCAACGAGGGTTCTTTTTTTACCCAACGCTTCAACAAATTCTGTAGATTCAAAAGCTTTACAAAAGCATTTGCTAGGCTTGGCACCTAGGTATTTTCAAACACAACAGCTCCACCGGTAACCCGCTGTACCTCAGCGGTACCCAGACACCTGAGCCACCTAGACAGAGTTGGGCTGTCAGCTCCCAGACGTCTGCGGTTGTGCACGACACACCGGGCCAGCTGAGCCCTCCCGGGAGCTTTCGGTGGTAACCTAGGCACTCGATCCAGCGACAGGTCTCCATAGCAAAGCCCTTTCTCCGCGTTAGAATACGCAGAACCGTTCCCAAGAAAAGACTATCGTGCTAGATAGGACCTTTTCCACAGAGGGGAGCAGAAAAGAATGGCCTTCTCTAGGCAAATAATAATAATTAATTAAAAATGCAAATACAAATAGAAACTCTTGTCTGCGGTGGGAGACCGAGCTGGATTAAGAAAGCCAGCTCCTAATTGCAATTCCCTGACAGCCTACACAGCTGTCGGTTCAACCCGAGCTCAGTTTCACCAGCTGCAAAATGGGAAAGCCCGGCGCCGCCTCCTCCCCCTACTCCCTCCCCTCCCCAGGGAGTCGGGACCCGGAGGACCCGGGTTCCCGAGCCCACAGCGTACCTGGCTTCACGGTCTTCAGACGGATGGGCTCGCGGAAGTGGCGGATGACAGCCAGGGTGTCCCGGTTGGTGAGCCCACTGACCGGCGTCCCGTTCACCTCCAGCAGCACATCGCCCGGACTGGGCGCCTTGCCCGAGACCACGCAGCAGGTGCCTCCGCCGCCACCAGGCTCGTCGCGGAGCCGCCCCAGGTAGGGGAACTCGCCGCGCTCGGCGCCGCCGCGGATCTCCGAGCCCAAGTCGCCCGGGGGCCCGGCCCAGGACACCGCACACTCCTGCACCTTGCTCAGCCAGTGCTTCTTCTTCTTCAACGTCTTCGACATCCCGACCTGCGCTGCACCATGGGGAGCCCCCGCGCGGGCGGCCGCGGTGCCGCTCCGGGCCCCGCGTACAGCCCGGCCAGAGGGGGGCCCCGCCGCTGACCCCCCGCCTCAGTCCGCCGGCCGCGCGCCGCCGCGAGCCGCCCCTCACGCGGGCCGCCGAGGAGAGCCGGAGGGAGCGCGCGCCCCGCGGGCGGCGCCGGCGGGGTCTCCGGGCGGGGTCAGCGCCGACGGCCGGGGCTCGGCGCCCGCCCGGCGGGAAAGGGCTTGAGGCAGAGGGGCGGGAGCGGAGGGAGCAGCTGGAAGGCGAAGCTCCGTCCGGGACGCGCGCACGGAGCTCGGTCGCCCGCTCGAGCGGCGCCGCTGCGGAGCGGGAGCGCCGAGACCAACGCCTGCCCCAGCTGCCAGGAAACTGGCGCTTTCAAACCCGCCGCAACCTCCTCCTCCCCGCTTGGCCCCTCCCCCGCCCTCTCCGGCCCGGCCCCGCCCCCTCCCGCAGCGCAGCGCCCGGCGCGCTGTCGTCACCAGCCCGGCTCTGGGGGACGCGACCCGTTCTCGACTCCGCACGGCGGATTGGGTTCCGGCAGGCTGGGGGCGGGCCCTCAGCGGATCTGCTGATTCTAATTGGATGCGCTGAGTAGAGGAGGCGGGCGCTAGAATGACTGAAGTTTAGAGAGGGAGGAAAAAAAGAAGTTTAGAGTGTGCGGGAGGGAGGAAGGGAGGGGAAGAGAGAGGGCTGGTCTGGGAGCGGGCACAGGTCGCCTGGCCCGGAGAGGCCCTCCGCCCAGGGCCGGGAGCCAAAGGAAACTCGGACGCAGAAAGGGACCCAAGTCCCCAAGATGGGGGCGTGCCCAGCTGGGCAGGGGGCGGGGCGCCTGAGCCGGAGGACGAGCCTGCGAGAGCTTTGCTTGGATCTTGCGAGCTCAGTTCCCAGCTACCCCGAGGGGCCGGGCCTCTAAACGGATTCGACCAGTTTGGATTCGTTCATTCGGCCAACAAATGTTCTTGAATGATCCACTGTGTCGAGGCATTCGGAGTCCGGATACGGAGGGTTAAATACAGACCGGCGTTTGACTGCTGTGTGATCTCGGGCAACTTAGACAGCCTGTCTGAAATAAGCATCCCCAGCTGAGAGTGAAGATCATTAATTGCACTAGCCACTGGGCTCCGAGAGTGAAGAAAACAGTGATCCTGCTCTCGAGGAGATTGCAGCTTAACTGGAGACCTCTTGAGGGAAGCGGGAAGGAGCTAAATCCTGACACTGGTCACTTGACCTTGGCCAGGTCTCTGCTTCGCGCCTGTAAAGAAGGTGGAAGGAGAGGTGACTGTGAATAGAGGACACCTCAGATCCCTTCCCGCTCCAATTGTTCAGAAACACTTCTTAAGGCTTTTCTCCTTCTTTATTGGACTCATTCTTTCCTGTCGTGGTCTTCCAGGATTTCTAGGAAAGTGTTTTCTCTGAACCGGGGCACTTTGTCTCCCTCTGTGACAGGGCATGCCTTCTGACTCCCTTTAATAATAGCCCTTATTTAAACTCCGAGGAACTCCACAGACTGGACCAAGCTTCAAGACAGCTGCAGTGATTTCCTTCACACCACTGAATTGGGGAAATAAAGACGCAAAATGTAGTCAAGGCTCCAGAAACCACGAGGAAAATGGAACCCTGGAGCTGCAGGCTTGGGATTTGCCAGGCAGAGAAGAGACCTTTATCTAGACCCAGGCCCAGAGGCTGCCAGACAGGAAACTGTAACCTTCAGTCCTTGCTGGGAGTCTGCTGAGCAGTCAGTCAGCCAAAAGAGGAACTAGGTGATTTCTATAGGATCACCCCCCCCATCTTGCTGAGCCTCGCTCTGACCAAGTCCATTGGAACTCAGATGGCTTCTAATGCTCTTCACACTCACGATGGGGGTAGAGGAAGCCCAGCATCTGGAAACCAGCGAGGGAAATATTTATCACAGGCATCATGTGGATTACTCAGATTGACCCACATCTGAGATAAAATTCAATTTGTTTTATGAACAACTGCTTAATGCTAATAAATTCCTGGATAAAAACTCAATCACCTTAACATCTATTTTTGCTGAGACTCTGAAACACATTTCTCTGCCTAAACTGTATCTGTTTGGAACGGCTCAGGCAGCAAGGAACAAAACAGCTGACTAATAGTAGCTTGGAGTGTGAGGTCGTTCTTGACATCCTCAGCATGAAGTTCAAGTGTTGGTAGTTTCAGGACTAGTTGGGCAGGAAGATCTCTGTTATCAAAGACCGAAGATCTTTGTGTGTTTACTCTTTGCTGTCATATCCGTATGAACTTTTGTGTCCAAGCCTGTCACCTCTTAATTACAAGGTGGCTGCCGCAGCTCCAGACATCACATCCTCCGGGGTCATTATATGAAGCAAGAGAGGAGGGTAAGGAAATGTAACTCTGAATTTTATAAAGGAGAAAAACCCTACCCAGCTTGAGCCACCATGGTTGGCTAGAAGAGTGGTCACATGGCCACCTTAGACCAGTCACTGGCGAAAGGAAATGCAATTGCTAACAGTCCATTAACTTAATCATAAGTCACCTTCAAACAAAGTAGAGGGCATTTTTGAGGGTGGAGGAGGAGAATGGTTATTAAGTCATCACTCAACAATGTTTGTTGCGTGTCTTTCTCCTTTTTCTTTTTTTTTTTTCTTTTTCCTTTTTCCCTTGCTTTAAGTAGTCACCCAACATCTGCTGAATGTCTTAACCGCATATTGATTCTCAGGCAGAAAACTGAAGTGACTAGGAGCCTGAGCATCAGAGTCAGCGTCACCTCCCAGCCTTTCCTATTTCCGAGGAAGCTGCTTGCTGTCACCTCCTCTCCATTTCCCCATGTGAAGAACAGACATGACAACAATACTGAGCTGTGGCGAGACATGTCCATAGCTGAGTCCAGCACTCTGCAAAGATGGCAAAGCAAACCCTCTACAAAATGTTATTTTGGCTTGTGCTATATCGTAATATTTGTGTCAAGGCTAAATGCATCATTGGGTGCCTCTCCAGTTCTGCAAAAGCCGTCCATTTCCACTGTTGTCTGAATATTCTGCCCACACAGTGAGCTTCTGACAGTAGGACACTTCTGGAAATTACTACGTAGTCACAGAGGTCACATAGATTTTTCTCTCTAAAATGGCCCTTGGTTAGTCAAACTGTTTTCAAGTTTATCACTGTTTCCTAAACTTAATGGTTGAGTTAAGAGTTATGAGTTTTCTTAAGGGAATATTACTAAGTCAAACAATATGAAGCCAGACCCAACAAAACTAAATAAAACAACTGAATTTAATGTTTTCCGAAGTTTCTCTGAGTTATCTCTAATTTATAGAATAAAAAAAAAAACATGTTAGATCCCAAGATGGCTATCAGGGGTCCAAATAATTGTTGTCCTCAACCAACAACGTCCTAGGGAGGAAAGACATTTTATCATCTCCTTTCTGTATCTCAAGAAAGTCTTTCCCAAATGCTCCTCCCAACAGTACTTCCTCTCTAGCTGATTGGCCTCAGGGACCCAATGGTTTTTACTAGCCAGTCCCTGCCAAGGATAATAAAAATATATTGCGTATCCAGCATCCCCCTGGACCTCAGAAGATACGTGGTTATGCAACAACTGAGCAAAGCTGAAGAGGCTCGGTAAGGATGAAGAGGAGGCAATGGTTCATTAGCTAAGAGGGCATCCTACTCCTGCAGACCACCCTAGTTCCCTTCCCAGCATCCATGACAGGCAGCTCAGGAGTCCCTGTAACTCCAGATACAGGGGATCTGATGCCCTCTTCTGGACTCCATGGGCATCTGCACTCACAAAGGCATATACCCGCACACATATACACATATCTTTTAAAGCAAATATTTTTTAAAAAAAATTAAAAAGCCAGGTGTCATGACTCACGCCTTTTATCCCAGCACTCAGAAGGCAGAGGCAGGCAGATCTCTAAGATCAAGGCAGCCTGGTGTTTACGGAGCAAGTTCTAGTACAGCCAAAGCTACATAGAGAAACCCTATCTCAAATCAATTTTTTGAATAAATAAATAAATCTCATTTAGTATTAGTATTTAGGGAAGGAAACCATAGCATCCTCTACAAATGCAATGTATTGACTTGCTTGTTTCTTTGATATTTTTTGTTTTGTTTTATCAAAAAGTAAAAAAGTTTATTTCATGTTATTATGCAATGTTCCCAATGAGAGTTAAGTAAACCTGCCCATTTAGTAGAAAACTTCACAACAACGCATAAACCCAACATTTCTGACATGACCCAGGGTTACTCCTTTTTCATATCAGGGGCCCCCTCACTCTGTGCAAATTGAATCCCCAGCTATTTGCAGCTCAGCAACAAAGCAAGACAAGTTTAGAAAGAATGTTGATTCGCTCGTAGTTTCAATCTCACGAATTCCTTTTGAAGGAAGCCTGAATCCTAGTGATGGTAAATCAGGCCCTCATCAGTCACCTGAAATATTAAAGAGTGTGGAGCAGACAGGTGTTGTAAACGTTTGCCTTCTGTACAGAATACATGAAGTTTTAGCTTGGCTTTTCTGCCACAAATCATAATAAAATATTCTTCAAAGTCAAGTGCATAGCATACACCCCTAAATCCAAGTATTTGGGAGGCTGAGGCAGGAATTTCAGTGTTTCAGGCTAGCCTGAGCTACATAGTGAATTACAGGCCAGGCTGAGCTACAAAGTTAAAAGAACAAAAGCACAGAGGTGGAAAGGCAGAGCTTATGGTAGTATGAATATCTTCTCTACAAAATGCTTGAGAACACTGTGGTCTTCTCCTGCCAGTTATTATAACCATCTTGAATTGTTCAAATTCTGAACTACGAACTCTTTATAAGACAGGCCTAGTGAGACAGGTCTGCAATCCTGTTGGAAAAATCTTTTGTACACTGTGTGAAGATGTGTCTATTTAACCCCACATACCTAAGGCACCTTCTAATTAGTTTAATAAGGAGATAAACAGCCAATAACTATGCAGGAGAGGTTAGGCAGGACTTCCTGGCAGAGATAGGAACTCTGGGAAGGATCCGAGTCCTGCAGAATTTTCCAGTGAGATGAGGAGGAAGTCAAACATACAGTACTGAGGAGAGGTAACAAGCCACATTGCAGATCATAGATTAATACAGACTGGTTAATTTTAAGAACTAGTTGGGAACAAGCCTAAGCTAAAGCCAAGCTTTCATAATTAATAAGAAATCTCCATGGCATTATTTGGGAGTTGGGTCCAAAGAAAGACCTGTTCCATTTCCAGATACTAGGGAAGCTGAGGCAAGGGAAATCACAAATTCCAGACTAGCTTGGACAGCACAGCAAGACCCTGTCTCAATAGCAAAAGCTCTAAAAGACTGGGACTGTAGCTCAGTAATAGAGACTTATAGAGCAGGAATGAGGTCCCATGTTCAATCTCCAATACAAAAAAAAGAGAGAGAGAGAAGAAAAGAAGGAGGGAGGGAGGAAAAGAAGGAGGGAGGGAGGAAAGGAAAGGAAGGAAGGAAGGAAGGAAGGAAGGAAGAAAGAGAAAGAAAGAAAGAAAGAAAGAAAGAAAGAAAGAAAGAAAGAAAGAAAGAAAGAAAGAAAGAAAGAAAGAGGTCAGGGAAATAGTTTCATTGGTAAGAACATTTAAGGACCCAAGTTGTGATCTTCAACACTGTCATAAAAGCAGCGCACAACCATGCTTGTAACCCTAACTTATAACTGGGTCAAAGACAGGAGGATTGGTGGAGCTTGCTGGCCACCCAGCCGTAGCCCAAAACCCACAAGCTCCAGAATCAACATGAGACCTTGTTTCAAGGGAATGAACTAGAGCATGATAGAGCAAGACACCTAATATCCTCCTCTGGCCTCTGTGGAGGAGATAATATGCAGGGGGTAAGAGGACCGTTTTTACCTTAGACATGTTCATATAGGAGCAGTAGAGATGTCTCCATGGGTAAAGGGCTTGAGGATCTAAATTCAATCCCAGCACCAGCTGAAAAACAAGTCAGGCATCATATGCTTGTCAGCCCAGGCTTGGAAGACTGAGGCAGGCATCTAATCTTGCCAAGCCAGTGAGCTCCAGATCAGTGAGAGACCCTGTCCATAAAAATACAGTGGAAAGCAATAGAGAAAGATACCAAACAGCCTCCAAACACACACACACACACACACACACACACACACACACACACACACACACACCCTGCATGTACCACTATGTTGTAAGATATGCAACGTAATCCACCATCACTAGCCTAACCCAGTGTTAATGTTGTATCTTCATGTTTGATTAGCATTTTTGTCTCTCATTTTATTTGTCATCTGTATGATAGTGCTCAAATCGGAGACTAATAGAATAATATGGAAATTTGTATTTCAGTTAAACTAATTTCTTATCTAAAATCAGAATTTTGCTCCACACATAAGCACATAGGCACATTTACCTTCAGATGATCTCATGAAGCCAGGCCAGATTCACAGGCGCATTAAAGGTCAACAGCCGCAGCCTGCTATGAACAGGGAAGGGTAGTCAAGCAGTCAGGCAGCAAGCTTGTCCAACAAAGCGGAACACAGAGAGCACTGAACGCAATAGAAGATGTCAATAGGCCCTCGGTTGTTGTCCCCTCCTACCCTGCTAGTTTTGGAAGACAGGGTCTCCTGCCTCAGCCTCCCAAGTGCTCGGATTACAGATATATGCCAGCATGCCTGGCCTAACTCTAGTCCTTCAGCTTAACCACAGGGTCCTACCTAAAGCTGGCCACGATTTCCTAGAGTGGCATCAGCTATGGAGCACCCAGCCCTGTGGGATCCAGACCTTGAGGGTACACTCTTTTGACCCATCTGTGTGTGTCATCAGGCTGGGCTCCTGTCTTTCAGCTGGCACAGATTCCTTTGTCCATCCATTCCCCAGATTATGAGCTGACGTGGCTTTAATTGTTCCCTTTACAGCCATAAACAGGCTTACAAATCTCTTTCCTTTTTTTTTTTTTTGTTTTTGTTTTGTTTTGTTTTGTTTTGTTTCAGACAGGTTTCTCTGTGTAACTGTCCTGGCTATCCTGGAACTCACTCTACTGACCAGACTGGCCTTGAACTCACAGAGATCTGCCTGCTTCTGCCTGGAGTGCTGGAATTAAAGGTGTGCACCAGGGTAACTGCTTTTTATAGGGAGAAAGGAAGTAAGCCCGAGACAGGCAAATAATCGCGCGATTCAGGCGTGATAAAGGCTCTCCACAAAGCAGAAGAGACGGAATGGGTCGTGGCTGGATGGAAGACTAAGGGCTGAGAAAGCAGAGGTCAAGTGACAAGGCAGATGACCACACAGACCAGACACTCTGCAGATCCAATAGTCCCACATAGGACTTGAGGAATGGGGCTGAAGTGCACGCAGCGTGGTTCCAGAGCAGAGAATAGGGAAATGGGGTCAGGAAGGCCAGAGATGACAGATGCATTCACGGATACAAGGAAGAACGTGGGTTTTACTCAGAGCTCAGTAAAAAGCCTTGAAGAGGGGAGCGGTGTGAACTGGTCTGGATTGCTTCCTATTGTTCTGCCTCTGGCTCCTGCTGGGAAGGACGCTGGGTGTCTGGAAGCCAGACAACTGTGACAGGCTGATATCCTCCTTAGTTCCTGGTTCATGACTCCTTCCCCAGGGCAGGCAATAGAAATGAAATTTCCCTGCCGGGAGGCAGGCCAGAAAAAGTTGACTTTTTCTTCTCCAAAGGGAGCCAGAAAAAAAAATCAGAATTTTACTCTTTATGGATGTGTCCAAATTTTGACTGGCAACACCATGTTGTCACCTACAAAGCTCACACTCAGCAATCATACTTTCAAATTCAGACAAACAAATAAAAAAAAAAAAACTCATACGTTTACAATTTTGTTTTGGGCCTCATGCGTAACTGTCTTTGGCCACTGGCTCTAATTTCCCCTGCCTTTCCATCTTGGAACTGGCTATAAAGAAATTCTCAGACTCTCCTTGTCTAATAGAAGGTCATAAAACCCCCAATCTTGCCCACACCCAGCAAGAAGGAATGCTGCAAGAACGAGGCCAAGGAGAATCTAGACAGACAGCTCTGCTAGGCTTACCCACTCCGCTGTAAGCCTCCGCCAATCACCGTCCTACCCTGGGTGTCCCTGTGTCAGTCACAGGTATGCAGTGAAGCTTCCATAAAACTGAACAGGACAAGGTTCAGAGAGCTTCCGGAACGAGGGGACTCCCTGTAGGGTGGCACACCCAGGCAGGATCCCTTCCTCCAACCCTTGATCTGTGTAACATTCACACAGTGGCCTCTGGAAAAGGCTTAATAAAAAAAAAAAAAATCAGTAAGCATGGCTCCCTGAGCTCGGCAAGGAGGAAATTGAGAGAACTCTACTTATGGCTGACCAATCAGAAGCGCGGGTGAAACCTGCGGTTACCTGCAGCGGGCAATTGACACGTGACGAGGAGAGCTGAACCCTCAGCCTGCAAGGTCTGACACTAAGACGAGTCAGGGTTGAATTAAATTGGGGGAACACGTGGCCGGTATCCATGCAGAACTGATTGCTTGGCTGGCATGTGTGGACACCCCCTCCCCCCAAACTGGAGTCGTTAACGGGCTGGGCTGTGACTATAGAAGAGAAACTAGATCCGAGTTCAAGCCAGCTCTTTCTCCGTTTTCAGAAAAATCTAGACCAGGGACCCATTAATAAATGATGGTGATGTTGGACTGGGATAGAAAGGATAGATACGAAAATTCGTTGAATGCTGTGGAAATCAGAAATTATAGCTTTAATTTCATCCGCTGATTATGGCTAACGGAGTGTACATTACAATTGTGCTGTGTAGGGATCTCTGTAGAGTATAATTGCTTTGTTGAAAAGTCTCTCTCTTCAGTAAGGAGAGGAGGGTTAGAAATAAAGTGAAGGAGAGTTTCTAATTAATTTTAAATGTATACAGGTGCCTCTCATCTCTTTACCCAGGAGCACTCGCACAGGTATGATGGCAATTTCAAAGTTCTGGTTTTCTGTCTTAAGAGAGTAGCTTACACCCAAAGCATAGGGTGATCCTCAAGTTGGCATGACTTGCATTGTTCTTCTAATCTGGAGACTATGTAGTTAGAAGTCGTAGAATGTGCTTCTCAAATTATAAAGGGACTGGGGAACTTTATTTTACAAAGGACCTCACCACTGTGGGAATCTTGTAGGTTCTTTGGCTAATTAGAAAACTGCAGCCCCTGGAGCCTTGTTTCCTCAGTACAGAGGAGATGTAAGCAATGCCTCCAGCAGATTGTACTACAAAGCTCCATGTGAAACTCCCTTTCTTCAACAGAGCAAAATTTCTCACTTCCCCGGCTAAGCTTAAGGGAAGTGCCTACAAACACGCACTCCCAAATTTCACGGTAAAACTGACTGGAAATCTAACACGTGCGCTTCAAAATGCTATTCCCATTCAAAGACAGGGTCCTAAGGCGTTTCTGTGACGCTTACAAAGACATCAAAGTAAAGTGTAGATTTGCCTTCATTCAGAACTGGAGAAGGATCCGAACGAAACCATGCACATGCACATGGCCAACCGAGATAGTGAGAAGATGCCCAGCATCCATAATCTTCAGGAAAATGCAAATGAGAACCGAAGGCTCTCCCACACACCTGTCGAGATGGTTATCATTGGAGAGGTGAAGGGATGGCATATGGGCCAGGTAGGGAAGCAAAGAGAACCCTATAGTCATTAGGGAAAATCAGACCTGCCATATGAGCCAGCAGCCCTATGACCGGGTATATGTCCGAGAGATATGAAACCAGTATGGCAAAGCCGGAGACACCTGCCCATTCATTTTTGTTAAAGGGCTTCTACTAAGAGTCAAGATATGGAGTCAACCTAAATGTCCACCAGTGGATGAATAAAACAAACAAAGAGATGTAAATGCAGTACGAAACTACTCAGCATTAACAAAAGACTGAAATCCTATCACTTGGTGTGCTAGAGAGTTTTATGTCAACTTGACGTAGGCTAGAGTCATCTGAGAGAAGGGAACCTCAACTGAGAAAATGCTTCCCTGGGATGGGGCTGTGGACAAGCCTATAAGGGCATTTTCTTGATTTGTGATTGATGGAGAAGGGCTTTGTCATAGTGGGCGAGGCTACCCCTGGGCTGGTAGTACCCCTGTACTGAGACAATGGGGATGTTCTATCGTGAACTCACCAAGGCCAGCTGGCCTGGATCTGAAAAAGCCTGGGATAAAACCGGACTCGCTGAACATAGCGGACAATGAGGACTACTGAGACCTCAAGAACAATG
>NW_026067977.1:5410850-5444432 GCF_014885135.2 Alexandromys fortis
CCACTTGCCTCTGCCTCCCGAGTGCTGGGATTAAAGGCTTGTGCCACCACCACCCGGCCCAACTTAATTCTTGATCTCAGACTCCCAGCTTCTAAAACAGGAAGAAATCTTGATGACCTTGATATTTGACCCTTCTTCCTAAGTGCTGCCGTGCCTACCACACAGGTTTCTGCTCTGCTGGAGATTGAAGTGCTCAGCCCCTAAAACCTTAGTTTTTAACTGTCCTTACCCCCTCCCTTTGATTCTACTGCTGCTATACTTCAGTTCTTACAGCTTGCCAGGCAAACTTGTACTGAGCCCTTCAGCAACCTGGTGAGCTCTGCCTCCAGGTGTCTATCTGTCTGCCCAGTGTACTTTTTACCTCTAAGTCTGCTCAAAAGCCCCCTTTCGGTGGATTCCACTCTGACCTTTCGACTCCAAAGTGAAAAGTCCCCACCTCTGTACCCTACTTTCTTTCTCTGTCAACAGTATTTGAATTTTATAGCGTAGTCTACAGTTTATTTACTTTATCTCCTAAGTCTTCTTTGTCTCTGCTTGTTTTATTTAGGGTCACTATTGCTATGCTGTGATGAAACACCGAGACCAAAAGCAACTTGGGGAGGAAAGGGTCTATTTGGCTTACCCTTCCTCATCACCTGACTCATCATTGAAGGAAATCAGGACAGGAACTCAAACAAGGCAGGAACCTAGAGGCAGGAGCTGATGCAGAGACCTCAAAGGAGTGCTGCTTACTGGTTTGCTCCTCATGGCTTGCCCAGCCTGCTTGCTTATAGAATGTAGGATCACCAGTGCAGGCATAGCTCCACCCACAGTGGACTGGGTCCTTCCACGTGAATCACTGGGCTTGTGCCTGACTCTTCTGCCTGTTCTTGGTATCCTTCTCCTCCTACTGGGTGGGGTTGTCATTCAGCTTTGATATGAGGATTTGTGCCTTGTCTATTGTAACTTGTTATGCCATGTTTGGTTGATATCCGTGGAGGCCTGCTCTTTTCTGAAGGAAAATGAGGGAAGTGTGGATCTGAAGGAAAGAGGGGGTGTGGAAGGAGAGGATGGAGGGAACACAGCAGTTAGGGTGTAATGTATGAGAGAAGAATAAATATCAAAAAAGGAAGAAGGAGAGAGAGAGAGAGAGAGAGAGAGAGAGAGAGAGAGAGAGAGAGTAAAAACAAAAAATTCCCTACAGGCTTGCCTGCAACGTTATGGCAGCATTTTCTCAATCGAGGTCCCAGGTCCCCTCCTTTCAGATGACTATAGCTTGTGCCAAGTTGACATAAAACTAACCAGCACCCTACTCTAGAATAAAAATTCCAAAAGGGACAGGAATCCTTGTTTAGTCGCTGAGATACCCCCAGAAGACTGTCCTGCTCAGAGCAGACTCTCCAGAAAAGTTTGTTTGCCCAAGTGCTTCCCACTCCAAGTTCTTTCAAAGACGTTAACTAGAGTTTGTCATTTCATTTTCATAATAATTTAATCTGTAATCACTGTTAGGAGTTGCTGTTATCATTGTCCTCTTGGCAGAAGAGGTCACTTAATTAGAAGGGTCACTTAATCACTTAAAACTTACAAAAATGATGTCAGACAAAACTGGAACTATCTATGCACCACATCTAGTCTCCTTTCCTATGCCATGATGATCATTCTCACAAGAAAAAAAAATCAAAACACTGTTAAGCAGTAGTCTATTAACAACTGCATCAGAACAGTCGAAATGAAAAAGACCAACCTGATTTAGGTGTTAACAAAAACAATGTAGGCATATGGAAACTTCCAAACACTGCCTATGAGAAGATAAATTGGTTTGGCCTCTTCAGTAAACTAACAATTTCTACTAAAGCTAGTCTCTATATATCCTATCATTCATTAATTCTTCTCCTGGATATATGGACAATAGAAATCATGTCATCCCAAAGATCAACATAAGACTTATTCATAATAGCATGTAACTGAAAACAACTCAAATGCCTATTGAGATTAGAATGATTGGGCTGGTTGGCTTAGAAGGTAAATGTGTTTGTCATCAAAACCTGACCACCTGAGTCTGACCCCCAAAATTCATGCGAGGGTGGAAGGAGAGAATTGATGCACAAAAGTTCTACAAGTGTCTGTGCTACATTAAAAAAAAAAAGAAAGAAAGAAAAGAAAAAGAATACATTCAAAATAGAGAAGGAAGTGGAGTGGAAGGAAGGCAGGGAATAAGGGAAGGCAGTGGCAGAGGAAAGGAAAGGTTGTGCAGACCCTGACTACCCTGGCCAAGGTCTTGGATGTAGTAAATGGCATAAACAAAGCTCTCAAATCCTTTCTCCCAGCCCCAGATCTCACTTATGTATTAGTTCTATATTTCAACTCAAATTAACCTCTAACATTTCAGGGTATGGAATGATCAAGCTCAAGGATGTAAAGAGGTAGTTTATATCCACAGGAAATTAAAATTCACCTGCTACTTATATACATTTTAAAGGATCAAAGGTAAATCAACACTGATGAAAAGGAGGGAACAAGAAAAGCTCCCTTATATGAAAGCAGCATGTCAGCCATCTGGGCTACAGATGGATGAGTTACCATTATGGGGACAAGACCTATCGAAGGTGAGCACAGCGGTGCATGTCTTGTAATTCCAGAATTTGGGAGGCTGAGGCAAGAAGATCATGCATTCAGTCTACACAGCAACTTCCAGGCCAGCATGAGATGTACCGCTAGACCCACCAAATAATGAAACAAAACAAAGACCCGTTATGATGAGTTAATGTACTAGTAAAGGTTATGATGAGTTAATGCACCAGTACAGGTTCTTCGAGGAATCTGAGGTTCACTGGGTGTCTAGCGTTGGCCTGGCTTGCACAATAGGATCTAGCCCATGCTTATTTTGACCTAAGGGGTTACTCTGTGCAAAAGGAAGGAAGATTAAAGTTTTACAGAGTGAATAGATCAATACCCAAGGTGCGGGCAGGGAGACTTGGGAAATTATAGGAATTCAGTTTTGCATTATGAGTGTCTTATTTGCTTAGTTTTAGAGATTTAGGAAAAATAAACACCGAAGGGAATCCTCATCAATTGTGATTAAGGCTTCTTTCCAACGGTAAGGCTATCTAATTACCAAGCTCATTGGCTCGCAGGGTTGCTGAAGTTGAGAAACAATGGAGGTATGCTTCTTATCACCAAGATTCCAGCTTTTCCCGGACAAAGAAGCAAGTTCAGTGAAGCAAGAGGCTGAGCCCCCCCCCCCCCCCGTAGGGTTGCAAAGCCCAATCCTTTGAGGGAGCTGGGGCTCCGGAGCTGGGCTCAAGGAGAAGCACGCCATTGGTGTTTCCAATGGCCACAGAGTTCTGGTGGCCTGTGGCGGCGGCCGACTCCCCCAAATGTCTTTTAGTTGGGCTGAAATGTGTTCTCTTAATTTCTTTGCACTGACCTTGGCAAATGCTTATATAACGGCTTGGCCTTTTCACAAAAATTAGGTCCTGTGCTGGGACAAGTTGCTGATTGTATCAAGAATTCTAAGCTTTGAAATCCCCAAATATATTATTTAAAGGTCTTGGTTCATTGGGATTATAAATTATGACATTTCTATAGGAACCAGTCAGGACTGACTCGGAGGATACCCAGGGTGGCTACAGCAGAAGAGTCTATGGAGACAGACAGTAGTAGAAGAATTATGAGAAGAATGTTGGAAGGAGCCCAGACTCTGTTTGCTAATTATGAAAGCCTAGGAGATTATGGAACAGTGTGTCAGTATTACTAAAATGGTGTTTCCAGGCAAGGCAGATATGAGATAGGGAAGGATAAAGTTTTTTTAAGTACTTATTTTTATTTTATGTATATGAGTGTTTTGCCTGCATATATATATGTCTGTGTGTGCATCATGCATGTGCAGTGCCCGAGCTGTTAATAGTAGCTGATTAATTATCACTGTGATGTAGAATTGTCCGTTATTTATATCTTACTTAGGCGTTGCCTCATGTCATCAAGGGTTTATGAATTCATATCGCTTGACTTTAAAGAATGCTTAAATCATAAATATTTATTTTGTCATAAAAATCAAACAAATACAAAAGAAATTGTGCAGAATAGTAAAAGGAACTCTATGTACTTGTCACTTAGAATAGAAGATTATCAAGATACTGCTGTATGTTTTCATTTTTTCCCCTTCCTTGCTTTTCATCTCTGTATCTGTGTCTTGCCTGTGCTATTTCCCATGCCTTTCTGACCCGACTTATTCATCCCAGAGACTTCCCCTGCTCTCCAGCATAGCAAGATGTACCCAACTCTCTTCACTTCCTGCTACAGGCCTCAAAACAGCCAATCTCCCAAGGTACATGGTTTGTGGGCACTACGCTTGATTTTTAAAGGTATAAACAAAAAGCTGTTATACAGGAATGATATCCAGATAGTTGTGGCCATTACCATCCTGAAGAAAGAGTTTTAAAATGGCATCAAATAAATAAGACTATGTGAGCACATTAAAATGAATCTGTTTTTTAAAAGAAAATAGATTTGCCAGCATGTAAACTTGCCTCTAGGTAATCTTTCTCTCGGGTTGCTTTCTTCCATCTAGGAAATGTTCAGTTTCTCTGGGATTGTTTAACCAGAATTCCATGTCAGCCCTTACCAGGGAGTTTTAGCACTTTTTATACTAGTATCCTCATTTTGCTTTCATTGGTTTTAAGAAAAGGCTAAGTGGCACCTAGCACCTTCTCTTCTCTCCTTAGAACAGTTTTCATCTTCTAGAAGAACCACTGCTCCATCCCACCCTGTAGGAATGAAGACTTGTTAACCTGTGAGGCAATGTTGTTTCTCTTTTCCCCTCCTTATCACAGCCTCCGCGGTTTTCAGCTGCGGAGATGAGCAGAGAGAAAAGGCTGTGTACCATTCTAGGGATGGGCTCTCCAGTGGCTTCCAATTGCAGGATTGTGTAAGGAAGGCTGGGCGTCTCATCAAGAAGCACAGGTGCAAAGGGGCTTTGTGGCAGTGTTAATTGTCAACCCGACAAAACCTAGGATCATCTCAGGAGCGGGTCTCCAGGGGATGCCTGTGAGGGATTGTCTTGATTTTGTGCACTGAAATGGGAACACAGCTTCACTGCGACTGACACCTTTCCTTGGCAGTCCCAGGATGAGCTACTAGACTATCTAAGTGGAGAAAGGGAACTGAGAAACTGGCATTCTTGTGCCCGTCTTTCTGTTTTCTGACTGTGGCTTTAGTGTGACCAGCTGTCTCATTCCGCAGCTGGCTTGACTTCCCCACAGTGATAGACAATAACTAATACCTTGAAATGCAAGCTAACATAAACTCTCTCTCGCTGCCTTAGGCTGCTCTGGTCAGGGTAACACAGAGAACAGCCGCAGAAAAGTAGACAGGTGGGAACTGAAGGTGTGTGCTATGGAGAAAATGTTTGTGTCTTCCTCCCTCAAATTCATAGGTTACCATCCATTCCCCAGTGAGAGTGGGAGGCAATTAGCTCAAGAGGGTGAAATGTTGATGGAGCTGCGGGCCTCTTCCCACAGCCTGGCTCCCGGCCGCTTGGCTAGCTCATGCCCCAAAATAACAACACAAATTGTATTCTTTTTTTTAACACTGCCTGGCCCATTAGTTTCAGCCTCTTAACCCATTTCTAATAATCTATGTAGCACCACGAGGTGCGCTTACCAGGAAAGATTCAGCATGTCTAACCTGGAGAGAGCTGCATGGCGTCTGAGCTCACTTCCTCTTCCTCCCAGCATTCTGTTCTGTTTACTCCGCCTATCTAAATTTTAACCTATCAGGGCCAAGGCAGTTTCTTTATTTAACCAAAGACCTTCCTCCATCAGTGAAAGCCCCATGAATAAGATTTTTGGCCTTAAAAGGAAATCCCAGAGTTCACTTGTTCACCCCATGGTGTGAAGGCACTGTGATGGATGGATGGATGCCAGGAAGAGTTAGTCGCTCACAAAAACCAGGCCCTGTTGGCATCTTGATCTTTGATGTGCAATCTCCTAAGCTGAGAAATAGTTGTTTAAGTCCCCTGTTTCTGATGTTTGTCAGTGCAGGCTAAGCAGACCTACTACAATGTGAGTGCATGTTTATGTAATAACTCAAGCATGCGCGTTTCCCAGATGCCAGGTGTCATTTGTAAACTCCTTATGTGTGTTTAACTCTTACCCTTAGTAAGAAGCCTTATGAAACAGGTGTCCATTGCCTTCATTTTTATAGGTAGGACTCTGAGGAATAAATAAATGGGGACCAAGGCCACTCAGCTATGACATGAGAAGCCAGAATTTCAATCAGAGCAATCTGGCATTAAACTCACTAAGGGCTCTTTTTCTTCTTAAGCAAAATAGAAAGACTTCTGTATCTAAAAACCACAGCTGGAGGGAAATCGCTCTGTTTAAGGGTGAAATACCAACCCTTCATTTTAAAAAACAAGAACATGCAGGTGCCCAGTATCATCATTATACTCTGCTGGCTGACACAAAGCATGTTCAGTGGACAATTGCACCATCATTGCCCAAGCAAAAACCAAAACACATCTTTATTGTTCAGAAAGTACTTTTGAAATTAGTATTATGTAAGTTAATTGGAGGCAGGGACAATGCAGTATTTATTAGGAATTTTGAGACAGGGACTCATGTCACTCAAAGCCACTACATATCTGAGGATGATCTTGAACTCCTGATCCTCCTGCCTCCATTGGCCAAGCACTGATGTTTTAAGTATACATTAACACACCCAGCCTGTCAATCTTTTTCTCTCTAACGATCTAGCACATAGGAAGTAAACAGTATGCAATGAAAATAAATGGTATTTGTATAAACTAAAGCTGGTAAGAAGTACTCTGTGTGTGTGTGCGCGCGTGCGCGCACACGTGTGCTCATGCGCTGGCTAGGTAGAGCTACTTTTGAATATGAAAAGTACTACAAGACAACAGACCCTTTGTATGTGAGTTCTGTAACATCAACCACAAGCGAACAAAGCCACTGAGTTCTCAGAGCAAGGTAATTTACAAAGATGTTACTAGACCACGTTTTTAGAAAATCAAATGCTATGTTACAGTGTAACCCTGTTAGACCTGAGAGCCCTGTCTTTACCTATGGTCACAGCCCATCAGTGGAAACTTTGCCTGCTTTCCTTTAGCTTTTTCTGCAATGTTCCTGTTACACTCTAAACAACGGGTCTGCAGGCTTCTGCCTTAACGTTTAGTCTTTGTTCTGAGCTGAAGCTTTAAAGTAAGCTAACAAATTCTATGCAATATTTCCTTTTTTGTTGTTGTTGATTTTTGGTTTTTTTTTGTTTTTTGTTTTTTTGAGATGGGGGTTTCACTGTGAAGCTTGGCTGTCCTGGAATTCTCTATATAGACCAGGCTGGCCTCGAACTCACAGAGATCCTCCTGCCTCTGCCTCCTGAGTGCTGGTATTAAAGGCATGAGCCACCACTGCCAGGTACTATGTAATATTTTCATAGTCAAATTTTAGGAGTACTTGATTACACAATTTTAGTTTTTTTAAAGTTTTGGATCATCTATATATTTTAGGGATTACAAAACTTTACAGGCAAGCCAGAAAAGTTGTTATTCTTTCCAGTCCAAAAAGAGTTTCGGTCTTTCAATCTTTGTTCTTCTGAGCAAAAAGATCAGTGTTTATGGTTTCAATGAACTCGCTTTGTGTTTTGGCATTTGGGGTATAGTGGTGGCAGTAAAAATCTGGTTGTTTACATCCTTATAAATGATGTAGTTTTCCTGTTTTGTCAACTCAGCCCTTTAAGTCTCCTGTGAGCCTGAGTAAGGATAGAATACCACTTGCAGTGTTATTTGGGGACATAAAAGGAAATGGCTGTGTGCAGCTCACAAATGCCACTTCCATTCCACCGTAGACTCGGAAGCAGGAAGCATAAGCATAGTAGTTATAGATTTAAATGGCCTGCCTGTTGTTTCAAAAAGCACTTGTTTCATTTACTCCTCCACGTCTGTGCAATTCAGCTCAGTTACTGTGAAGTAGAAAATATTATCAATTAGAGGCGCAGTGCGCCGGTCCCTGAATCACAGGCTTCGGTACCCTGGTGTGTTATGATACCCAGAGCATTACCCTGCTCCCCGCCCCAGCTCACACATCACAGCAGGATGGGACGTGCGCAGAGACCGGCTGTGCACTGAAAACTAATAGAAGGGAAACCTAAAAAGGCAAAAGGTGAAGAAACGAAGCTTCTCCCTAAGCTCTGGAAAGCTGTCGTAGCAGGAGCACAAGGCAGACCTCTGACCTTTGACCTTGTGCCTCTTGGTCCCTAGGTCTGGATCTCGGTCCTGGTTTAGTCTGCTTTCTGATCCTGTGATAAACAACATGGCCAAAAGCAGCTTAGGAAAGGGTTTATTTGACTTACACTTCCTGATCGTAGTCTACCATGGAGGAAAGTTGGGGCAGAAACTGAGGCAGGAAGCTGGAGGGGGCAGAATCTGAAACAGAGGTCATAGGGAAATGATGCTTACTGGATTGCTCTCCATGGCTAGCTCGGGTTTGTTGTTGCTGCTACTGCTGCTGTTTTTTGTTTGTTTGTTTTGTTGTTGTTTTAGTCAACTCAGGACCACTTGTCTAGGAGTAGTACCACTCACAGTGGGCTAGAAAGCCAACATCAATCATAAAAAAAAAAAAAAAAAAAGCCCCACAGGCCAATCTGAGAGAGGCATCCTCAGTTGAGATGCCCTCTTCCCAGGTGACTCTGTTTGTGTCATGTTGACACACGGTAGCCAGCACAGCCTCTAAACTGGCAGGACGGAGTGGCTAACAGAACAATTAGGCCTTCATATCAAACTCAATATATCTAAACAAGAGACTATTTTCTCCTTTCTCTCCCAACTAACTCCAATTCCTCGGTCAATGGTAAGACCATCTGCCAACTAGAGACCGAAGGCAAATTAACTGAAATCCAGCCCTCTGTCATCACCATGGCAATCAGTCTCTGGGTGCTGTGGGTGAGTTTTGCATAGAAGTGCTTATATCCAACATTAATCCTCACTTGCACTACCTCATGCTCGTCCAGGCCTTCACTATACTTCTTGGCACAACACTCCATTTCCAATCTGACTCACACATTTTTTTAAGTGGCAAATTAATTTCCCCCCAAATCACTGTTCTCATTTCTTATATTTCAAGGTCATCTATCACTCCATGCTCCTCAGTATCATCTCATTGGTTCTGGATATTTCTGATTATGCCAAGGCCTTCTCTACGGACTCACGAACAAGCTGTAATCCTCCGATTGTCCCTTGGCATCCTCGCCTGGCGAGGCATCATTTCTCATTCCAGCCATTAAAATTCCACAAGTTCAAGTCCTAGCTTCAACCTTTTCTGAATCACAGAGGCCCTATGTATTTGTGCATTAGTCACCCACTGATTCAACCACCCCAGATTTAAAAATAAAAAACAAAACAGAAAAAGTAAATTGCATTATTCCGAATGCCTACATTCATAAATTGCATCTATACGCACATTCTTGTTCTTTATTCCCTAAGCAATACAAGGTAAAAACTGCTATACAGCGTTTATACTGTATTAGGTATTAGGTATCATAAGGAATTCGGCGATTATTTAATTAGGACCATGGATGGATACTGCTGCCATTTTATCTAAGTGACTTTAAGATCCTGTCACGGATTCTCAGAGACGCTGAAGGAAGACTGCCCGCTGCATTGACGAGCATTTGACTAATTTCGACACTAAGTAGAACACTGTGCTATCGCTCCACATGGTTCATTCAACTTTTTTTTTTCCTGACAGAGTCAGGGTTTCTCTGAATAACAGCCCTGGCTGTCCTGAAACTCTCTCTGTAGACCAGGCTGGCCTTGAACTCAGAGATCCGCCCGCCCAGTGTGTGCCGCCACTGCCCAGCTTGAGTTCTATTAATAGAGGATGAGTAGTAGCAGAGGGGGAAGAGGAGGGAGCAAGGACCAAGTCCTTGTTTCTGTGGTTTCTTCTCAGGGAGGCCTTCCTCTACACACTTCCTCCTAGGTCCTGGGGAGCTCTCCCTTTCCTCTTCCCCCACATTTAGGACAGGTGGAAGATAGTTCCCTCCTGTGATACTCCATCCCCAAATCATTATAAGTCGCCCTTTGTGCCTTTGGATGATCCCGATTCGAATTCGCCCGTGCTTCCTGCTGAGGCCATGGCTGACACACCGTGACAGTGAAATTTCAGGTCTGTACTGTGGGGACTGGAGGGCAGACGAGGATTGCAGAGCTAGATTATAAAGGGCAGTTCTAGTAAAAGGAGTGGACATCAGGGGTGGGAAGAAGTAGAAAAGGAAAAGGCACCGAAGGCAGGAACCTCCCGCCTGTTTCAGCAAGCGGGAGGACACATCTGCTATGACATGATCGTAAATCCTTTCCTGTGCTCCAGACACTCCTAACAGCATCCTTTCGGAAAGATGTAACAATGTGATCCTCTTCTTGATGGGGTGACAGGACAGCTCACAGTATCGTCAGGGTGCCTTACAGCTTGGCCTCGGCTGGGAAGCAGATTCTCATTGTTTATATAGGATTTCACCTGCTAGCATTTGATTCTCAAATTGAGGACTGAACCTAAGTTCTCACGCGTGCGAGGTGGACCCTCTACCAACTGAACTGCCACCTGCTCTAGTTTAAAAAAAAAAATCACTGTGTTATTTGTTTTGCATATGTGGAGGGGGTCATGTGGCAGTGCAGGATACATTACACCGCTGGCTTGAAGCCCAATCTTTCAGCACTAGTTGGAACCCCACATCCTCTCAGCCTCTTTAGGACCCAGTACTCCCCATTGTCCGAGTAGCTCTGCTGTGTATCCCTGTCATGATGGACCACATGAAGTGCAGCCTCCTCCCTTGAGTCTACCCTCTGTCCAGGTCGTCTCTGAGGGCCACACTTCTTCAGAGAATCGCCCATAGCGAAAGATGGTCCTGTGTGTACCTCACTGTTGAACCCACATCAGCCCTGTCTACACTATCACATCAGCTTCCGAAGCCTTGAGGCCATCCAGCAAGTACACAGCCCAGTCGGAGTTTTACTTGACTTCTCTGTGATATTTACACTCCAGTTCTCTTTCTCTTGGAAACAGAGGGCCTTAAACTCTTCTTATCTCTGGCTACTTCTCCTGAGAGTTGGGGTGATGTTTAGTCCATTCTGAGGCACTTTCAGAAATCAAACCAGGATCATCGAGACTGATCATTGGGCAAAGGCACTTGTCACCAACCCTACCAACCTGACTTCGGTCCCCAGAACCCACGTGGTGTCAAGAGAAAACTGACTCCCACTATCCTCTGACCTTCACACACACACACATACTGGAACAAGGTATTACACACAATAAATAAATAAACGTAATAAAATAATATAATAAAGAAATAAAATCAGAACTAAGGTGAGTTGAATGACGCAGTTGCCTCTTTTATAAAATTTAAGGGGTTGCCAAAGAAAGAAAAAAAAATGAAACTAGCAATGCATGGTACAACGACTCAGTGGGTAAAGGCACTTGTCATGACTGATGGCCTGAGCTTGATCTCCAGGCCCATGTCACATGCGAGTGGTCCTCGGGCCTCTGCTTGCATATGGTGGCATATGTGCGCTCACATTCACATATCAACTTACACACATAGAATAAATGCATATAATTATCAAAATGCAATAAACAGAATAACAAATTTTGAACAAAATATTCCAAATATCTAATTAATGTAAATGAGCATGTTAAACAAAATATCAAAAAACTTTTTAAAAAGCCAGTACTGTGCTATGCTGATTAAGATTGGAGCCTGAGGCAAAAAAATATATCTTTAGATTCAGTTTTAATGCATTTTTAAATGACTAATTTCTTTCTGAACATTAATGTAGCAGGAAAACTATTGAAATGGAAAAGTAGGTGTATTAAAGTATCATTTAAAGTGTAAATATAGTTTGTTTATGCCAAAAGAGAATTTATTATGATTTAATTAACTACATGTTAATTAAAAGTTATTTGTATCATCATTTGGTCAAGAGAATATTTTTAATCAACTTATTTTATGTGTATATATGTGTGTCTGACTGTATATGTGTGTATCGCTTGCATGCAGAAGCCTGTGGAAGTCAGAGAGGGCATTAGAGCCCCTGGAACTAAGTTACAGGCCGTTGTGACCTATCATGTGGAGGCTGGAAAGGAAACCAGATCCTCTAGAGGCGAGAGCAGTCAGTGCTCTCCTGCCGAGCCATCTCTACAGCCCCCAGTCAAGGGAAATGTTAAAACAAGACAAGTCTATACTCTCAGCTCAAAACAAGGCAATCAAAGAAGTCAATTAGAGAATGTTATTGATGGGTTTGTTTACATTAAAGCCAGAGGTACATTTTTCTTTAACTTCAGAAACCAAAATGATACACCCTTAAAACAATAACAACAGCAACAAAAACATATTGTATTTTTTTTTAACCTGGTGTGGAGACACTTTTGCTATCATCCTGTCAGTCTAGTGAGAAATTTAACCTGTTATTTTTAAGCAACCTATTTTAGGACAGAGCAAAGATCTAGAAGACACACACACATCAGAAGGCATGCAAAGTAATCTTTAGCATTCACTGAGACTTAAGCCTGGGAGCTTGAGCTGTTCACTGGTCCCTGTTCTTCCAAACCCTTACGGGTTCTGTCTCCTGACTGTGGGCATTCTTTTTGCCATCTGGACCTTTTTACTCGAAACTCTCAAAGTCTTAACTGAAGAATCCTTGTATATTAGCTTCTATTGATCTCCTTGAAACTAGAAATAATAAAAGCAGACTACCAGATTAAACAAAGAGCAAAGGAGGGAGATGAAAGCAAGGGAGAAGTTATTTCTACAAAAGAGCCTCTCTGCATGCTCATCCTCTAGCCCCCCTCCCCCCCTCACTGGGCCATCTAGAGTGAGGTCCCGAGGCCTCTCCCTGGCAGTAAGTTGCCATCTACAAACCTGTTACCACCTGGTTTGTTTTTCTGGCCCAGACCTCTTTACTGTCCCCCAGAGCAATCTGTCCTGCCCTATACTCCTATGTGGACTTCTCAGTGACGCAGAGCTGAACGTGCTCAGCACCGCTGTGCTCACTCCACTCCCCAGCTAAGCAGGTCTCTTGCAACATAGACAGGGAGGGGCTTCCATTCAGGAGTGCCCCTCCCCCTGTACCACCATCTTGCATTCTTCCTGGAATCCTGTCCCCTTCCCTTCTCGCACAACTCTTGGCCTCTAAGCAGCTCCATTTCTTCTGCTCCATGCTGGTCTTAGCTGTTGTAGTCTCGTGCCAAGACTGTTGTAAAACCTTCTAACTGGTCTTTCCAGTATTCCAGCTTGCCTTTGCAAATCTCATCTTCAGAGAGCCCTCAGAAACAGTGTCTGTGGGTGAAACCCTCTCACTTCTCCACGCTATATCTGACATTGTTCCGTCTTCTCTCTTTGCTTCCTGAGCTCCATCCATCTGGCTTTCGGCACCCATTGCTCCCTTTGGTCATATGTGTGATGCTGTGACTGATGTCTAGGATATGTGCTCCATGACAACAGGGACTGTTATCTCAAAGGCCTCAGTACCATAAGCAAATATATGTAGGAGAAACAATACGTTTATTATTGGAAAGTTTAGTTTCTCTGAAGCTCGGAGTGTACTTGCGACCATGCTCTCTTTCAGTCATCTCTCGGAAGGAGTCTTCTAGATGCCTTCTTAAAGTACTTTACATATATTAAATCAGTTAATCCTCACAATAAGGAAGCGAGTGCTATTATATTCCCATTTTAAAGATGCTGAGCTGAGGCACAGGGAGGTCAAACAGCAATAAGCCGTGAAGGGAGAACTCTAATTCTAAGTTACGGAGACCATTGCCAAGCACGTGACAGGAAGACAAGGACACTTCCAGAAGAGAAAAACACAAGAAATGAGAAGAATGTCTGTCAAGGTCTAACACCCATGGCCAGTCTTCCTGGATCCTGTCGAAGTGGGATCAGCTGTGTGTTAGTAAGACCCCGTTCCAGACGACGAGGCTGAGGATGACATAACGGACATAGCTCAGGCGGTGCACAGCACATCTGGAGTTCAGAGCCAGGTTGGCAAGACTCTGGGGCCTGAGCTCCTTCCCCTTCTAGGAAACTGACTCCAAAGGAGACTGCGATCTATTTCTTTCCTCCTCTCTCCCTCCCTTCTGCCCTCCTGTCTGTCTCCTCCCCACCCCCTCTACTTCTTGAGACAGGCTCTTGTTATGTAACCCAGGCCGGCCTGGAAATCATGGCAATCCCCCTGCCTCAGCCCCCAGAGTGCTGGGACTGCAGGCGTGCGCCACTATACCCAGCTGTTTCCTTTCTGCCATGAAGTGACCAGTTGGTCTAGCTATTACTTTAGTGACGTAAGGACCACCTAGAAATCTTGTGGGAACAGAGACTCTTGGGTCTGGTGCAGGTAGGCCATTTAGTCTGCATTTCAAACAGATTCCCCAGCGCCCAACCTTTTCGGCGGCCTCCCAAGGGCAGATAAGCAGCAGCCTGTTGGGCTGCACCCCTAGGATTTCTGATTGAGAAACTCTGGGGCGGTTAGCATTTTCATTTCTGACACATCCCTGAGTGGAAAGGGAAAGCCTTTGAGATCTATCTTAGCACAAGGCTCTGAGAGACGCTTATCTGGCGTTTTTATCTTTCCTTGGTTTCCTCACATTTGAAGTAATTTTCAAAACACACATGGCTCTACTCTGCCACCTGGCCATATGCCCCTCTTGGAGAATTGAGGAAAAGAGCAGAGGGACCTGGGGAGCATGATCCTGAGGACCTGGGGAGCATGATCCTGAGGACCTGGGGAGCATGATCCTGAGGCAAAAATCCTTCTGCGGCTCACGACGGAGGATCTTCTGCTTTCACCATGATGCGATGATGCTCAAGTAAAACCGCAGAATACGGATGCCTCCAAGTAGACCTGTTCTAGCTGAGGCAGAGCAAAAGCAGTACTTTGGGCTCCCCCGCCCCTTTTCCTTCTTTGACAGGAAAACACAAGAGCTGGGTGTGGTGGCTCAAGTGGATTTCTGTGAGTTTGAGGCCAGGCTGGTTTCCATAGTGAGTTCCAGGCCAGCCAGGGCTGCATAATGAGACCCTGACTCACAACAACAAGAACAAATGATTAAAAGGGCAAGGAAAAAAAGTATGTTTTTCTCTCTTTCTCTTTCACACACAGATGTGTGTGTGTCACACGCAAATACATACATTTAGGGATGCATTTACAAAAATGTAATTTGCACTTAAAGCTATTTAGGTTTTGGGGGACTAAGAGGACAAAGCATTAGACAACATATGGGAGGGCATTTTAAATAGAAATAAAAATCAGACTTAAAATTTTTAATGATGTACTAGCCCTCTAGAAAGATCATTTTGCCTTAGAGTCCCTAATGAATACATGCACGCACACGCATGCATGCACACACACACACGAGCATGTATGCTAGCATGTCAGGCTTGTTTGATTTCTCCGTCAAACCCACTACAGTACACGAAGTAAGCAAACCGGGGCACATGTGACGTGACAGTGACTCAGGACTCACTTGCTCTGAGGATCTTTGTCACATGCCAGGCCACCTTTTCAGAGCATGTGATCTGTGAAGATATTCTCCATGAAGGTATTTGGCAGATGAGATTTTGATGAAATGTATTTCCAGACTTCAGTGTCTTCAGAAATGATTCAGTCCTTTCAGAGTTCGGAATTAAATCAAAGACTTATGCTTCTTATAGGCATCCACGAGGAGCGTATTCAACATTTTATCTTGACAAGCCTTACAAACAGTGGTGTCTCAGCACTGGCCCTTCATTTCCTCATTCCAAGCCACTGACTCATGTGCTCCCTGTTCCTGAATTCCACTTGACTAATGCACTAAGCAGATATCTGAGTTACCTGTCAAGTGTGTGTGTTTATGTGTGTATGTGCGAATGTGCTTGCATGAGTGTGTGTGTGCATGTGTGCGTGCGTGCGTGCATGTGTGTATGCTTGTGTATGTGCATGTGTGTGCGTGTGTGTATGCTTGTGTGTGTGCGCATGTGTGTGTATGCTTGTGTGTGTGCATGTGTGTGCACGTGTGTATATGCTTGTGTATGTGCATGTGTGTGTGTGCGCGTGTGTATGCTTGTGTGTGTGTGTGTGTGTAATGTGTGTGTGTGTGTGTGCATTGGCCAGAGGTCAATCCAGATGCCATTCCTTAGTTACCATTCCCCTTGTTTTGAGGCAGGGTCTCTCACTGCTGGAGAGCCCCAGGTGTCTTCCTGTCTCTCCCTCTCCCTCTCCCTCGCTGGGACTACAAGCATGGCTGACACCACAATCAAGTTTTTAGTGTGAGTTCTGGGAATTGAACTCAGGTCCTCATGCTCACATGGTGAGAACTTCTTCCCAACTCCTCTAATTCTTGTATGTTTTTTGTTTTGTTCTAGAACAACAACAACAAAAATCAACCCAATTTCATTTATTTTCCATTTCTCTTTTTACTACTTTCCGTTTAAACACAAATAAATAGCTCTGCTTCCCTACAGCTATCCCCGGGAAGCGAATATTTTTAAATTACCAAACCAAACGTCTTGGTGGGTAGGGAATTGTGTTTCTACAGGGTTTTGATGATTAAGGCCTCTGAGAATGCCAATGGGCTACTAAGTTTTTGTTTTCTCTACTGAAGTAACCCTAACTTCAGGCCAACGGAGATATACGGCAGAGGGCTCTGTTTTTTTTCTAAGTCTAAACCTGTGGATGGCCACATGTGGGGGAAGTGACTGAGGACACAGCTATCAAGCACGTTGGACTCAGGGACCAGACTTCATGAGTTCCGTGCTGCTGGTTCCTCCCCTCAGGGTGTAGCTTGTGCAAGTGTCTCACCTTTCAAGTGCGATTCTGACAGAACTCATTGTGAAGGTTATTCTCAGGGTTCTATCTAATGGATGCAGCACAGCAACTTCAGCATAATTCCTGCCGGGCCTGGAGAGTTGGCTCGGTGGTTAAGTGCACTGGCTGCTCTTTCAGAGGATCAAGTTCAATCCCCAGCACCCACCTGGCAGCTCACGACCAGCAGTAATTGCAGTTCCAGGACATCTGATGCCCTAGTTTGCTGTCTGTGGGTACTGTGCACACGTGCTGTACAGAAAAGATATCCATTTACATAAAAATAATTTTAAAAACATAAAAGATGATCAGTAAGTATTTGTTGTGGTTGTACCACTTTCATTATTACTAAAATTTTCATATAATGCTAACAGAGATATGAGGAACAATTTGAATCTAAAAGAGCAAGCATTAGCAGAGGTTTTTATTTTTTGTTTAGTTAATAATGTCACTGATGCTTATTTGAGGAAAAACAAAATAGTTATTAGTTTACCCAACTCTAAATAAAAATGAAAAAGTTGCCTGCTGTAGAACACTATTATTTCTTGCTGGATATTGCAAAATTAAAGCAAATACACTATATTGGAAACGTCCCTCCAGAAAGCCCAAACGGAGATCCAAATTACGAACAGAAGTCATCCCCTTACTACCTTGAGACATTTGCTGAGAAGGAGGCACAATTATATAATCAAGCATGATGAATGCAGATTCATTTATTTATACTGCAACTTATTCCAGGAAGGAGTAGAGGTTGCTGTAACGAGTGACTCACAGGCAAGCCTCAGGATAAAGAAGTTCTAATGTAGCGGCAGGCTAGCTCTCAGCACACACAGAATACACTATAGAAGATGCCGCAAAGGAACGTACATAGAGACGAATAAAAGCCATGTTCCTGCTACATTTCCTCTTCAGACAACTTTGTTTGGCTCTTTCCTCTCCATTGTTCTCCACGTTCAGTCAATAGCCATAACCCACCGGTTTCGTTTTTATAGTTGTGTTATTTCGTTTGTTGGTTTTGTTTTGTTTTTTTTTGAGACAGGGTTTCTCTGCATAATCCTGGCTGTTCTGGAATTCGCTCTGTAGTCCAGGCTGGCCTCTTACTCACAGAGATCCCCTGCCTCTGCCTCCTGAGTGCTGGGATTAAAGGCCTGCACCACCACCGCTTCACTTTTTCACACTTGCTTTGCTTTTTTATCTGCATCGTGTCTCGGTTTCTACTGCTATTGCCCTCATTCATATCGCTTCTTCGCGAATAACAACCTTCTATAGATTTTTCTGCCTCTCATCTCTCTTCTTCCCATTCCTCTTCCCTTCTAATTGGATACCATTATCCTTCCAATTTAGTGCTAGTGAATTAATTTGTCTAAATTATGCCTCTGGTCTTGTCATTTGCATGCCCAAGACCTGCTTTTCCATTTCTGCTGCATTTTATGTGTACTGACTTCATGTCTGTAGTTTATACCTCATAGAGTCACGCTTCTCACAATCCTTGAAGCTTCTCTCCCGGAAAACTCCTTGCACTGTTTCTCCGCCCGCACCTAGCTCACGGTTGTCAGGGATCAGTGAATGTTGAAAAAACAAGAATGTATCATTATGTCGATAGGCATTTCTAACCGGCACAACTGTGTCTTTGGGATGCTATAATTTGATCAGGACAAAGAAAGATGTAAATCACCCACTTAGAAAAATGTAGCTAATTCAAGACCTTAATTATAGATTTGTGAGATAGTCGCATAATTCCTTCAAACTGGAGAGAACGCATTTTCATCTTGTCACTTACCATGCAAGCTGTGACAATTAAAATATTAATCAAAGGTTAAGGAAAGCTAGCACAGTCAGGAGAAAATAGCAAATGAGAGTAACATTTTGAAAGGTACTGTGACAGCAGAGGTTCTGATGAAAACCATAAACTGAAATACCCGTACATGTGAAAGGGTAAATGTATGTAAGATAGAGCCCAGCTATCTTTAAGAAGATGTATAAATGCATTCTCCTGGTTCGTCTTTAAAATCAGTTTTGTACAAAATAGGATCGCCTGGAGAAGTATCCTCTATCAAGGAATTTCCTCCTGCAGACTGACCTGTGGGCATCTTTGTGAGGACATTTCCTTAGTTGCTAGATGGATAATACCGGAGGGCTGCATCCACTGTTAGCAGTGCCAAGCCTGGACAGATGGGCCTGGGTTATATAAGAAAGTTGTCTGAGCACGGGGGCGGGGTGGGGCAGGGTAGGGTAGGCAAGCCTGTAAGAAGTGGCCCCTGTGGTCTCTGCTTCAAACGTCTGCCTTGAGTTCCTGCAATGGCTTTCCTCAGCCATGGGTCATGACCTGGAAGAGTAAGATGAAATAAACCCTTTCCTCCCCTCTTCTACAGCAACAGAAAAGCAAGGTAAGACACTCATAATGTCTGAGAGAGAGAGAGAGTAAATTTTTTGTTTTTGTTTTTCAAGACAGGGTTTCTCTGTGTAGCTTTGGAGACTGTTCTGGAACTTACTCTGTATATCAGGCTGGCCTCAAACTTACAGAGATCCACCTGCCTCTGCCTCCCGAGTGCTGGGATTAAAGACGTGCGCCACTGTTGTAATATCAGCAGCGGGCTGTGTCCCGCCACCCGGCTAGCTTTACCCGAAATAATTACATAGAAATTGTATTCTTTTAAACACTGCTTGGCCCATTAGCTCTAGCCTCTTGCTGGCTAAAACTCACATTTTGATTAACCCATATCTAATAATCTGTGTACCACCACGAGGTGGTAGTTTACCCATAAGATCTTAACCTGCATCCATCTTGGAGAGGAGAGCTATAGCGACTGCCTCACTTCCCTTCTTCCCAGCATTCTGTTCTGTCTACTCCACCTACCTAATTTTCTATCCTATCAAAGGCCAAGCAGTTTCTTTATTAATTAACCAATAAAAGCAACAGATAGACAAATGACCCACCTCCATCACGCCACCACTGCCCCAGGAGAATAATTTCCTAGGAACGGTGCAGAGACCTAGCTACTCCGTAAACTGAGGTGGAAAGATGGCAAATTCAAGGTTGACTTGGGCAACTTAGCAAGACCTGCTTTCAAAAACAAACAAACAAACAAAAAAAACGAAATGGCTGTGGTCAAAGGTCAGTGTGGTATGCTTACCTAGCATACACAAGTCCCTGGGTTCAATCCACAGTACTACTAGAGAGATAGAGAGAGGGAAGGAAGGACAGAGGGAGGAGGGAAGGAGAGATTTATTTGTATGTCTATGACTCTGAGGAAGAGCAGTAGTTTTGGTGATGTACATTTAACTGCTATGGGACCCCTGTCTATGATACATGAAGAGGAATCTTTAGCTTGTGTGTGATTTATAGCATAACATGCTTAGTCTCAGAAGAAAATTCATCCAGACATTGCATCAGCTGTTACAAAATGCTATAGAATAAACAATCCTTTTGATAATTGTGCAGGTACGGCAACGATAACCATTTCTTAGCATCTGTAATCACTGTGAAGATCAAAGTCTGTGTCCTTCCATCAGACGGTAATGCGCTCAGCTATTTCCAGAGATTAGAACTGTTGCTGTAGAAAGCTCCAAAATATCTCTTGATGGTTAAAAAAAAAAAAAGCCATATTGAACTAAATTTGAATGAAAGACGAGAGCTTTATTATGTATTCAAATTTCTGCACGTAAGGCATTTTAAAGGTAAACTACCCCATCTACTCCTTAAGTGTTGCTTGGATTACATGACTTACTTGCAATAAGTAGAGAGTATAGAAAGAAAAAAAACATATAGTAACTCTATAGTGAAGAAGCATAGCAAATACCAAACTGAAGGACACGCTACAAAAGGTCAATGCCTTGAAAAATAATGAAAGACTGAGAATTATCCATGGCCAGAAATTGAGGAGAAATGACAGCTCAGTGAAAAGCGCTGCTTTAGACTGGATCCTGAATTGGAAGAAGGACTTCAGTGGGGTAACTGGGGGAAGCTAAATAAAGAGCAGAGGTTAACAGTAATGAGCCAGCATTGTTTTCATAGTTTACATAGGCATACCATTGTAAGGCTGTGGAGATGGCTCTGTCATTAGAGTGCCTTTGAAAACTTTGAAAACAGTGTACAATATTAAAATGTTTTTAAAGAATACATCTCCCTTTTTACAGATAGCCACAAGGAGCCAAGGTAATAAAATTTCACTTGCACTGCACTGTGATTCCATTAAGGTCCAAGTAATGTCTCTGTGTGTGCTCTTCTCGGGAAAGGCTCTGTCCTCCTGTGACCGCAGTATAGAGCCCTAAGCCGTTATTACCCTCTGGGGAGAGCTATGTTTTGTTGGATTGTGTGTAATGAGGTTGAAGCCTACATGAACCCTCAGAGAGATGAGTCGAGCATCCCAAGTTCTTAAAAAATAAAGAAATAAAAGAATCTGCCTGCTGACTTTCAAATGGGAGTGAAGAGAACCATTTTCGAATCTGATAGCTTGTCATCCTAAAAGCAAAGAGTAGTGTACACACCATAGTGTCCTCTGCCCACCTTTCATCCCTGTGGGCCCATTTGTCCCTGCTGAGTATGCACAATGACCATGCCTGTTTGTTCTTCAGCATTTACAATATTATTAGAGATTTGGGGAGGTTAGTTCATATCTCACTAAAATGTCTTCTTCATTAATCTCAATAAACCTATAAGCAATTTTTGCTCATTATCACCAATTTAACTTTAACCATGGCACTAGTTAGATTTTAATCCTTGTGATGATTTTGCAAACTCCAATGTCATTAGTTCACCTACGTGTTCCCTCCAAAGGGGAAACTCTAACACCATGCGTTCTCTGCATGTGCATCCAGATGGCATCCTTTGCATCAAAGCTATTATTGAAAGAGTCATGCGTCTCTGACCTGGGAAGACTACAGGTATGCCATGTGATTTGGAAACTGTGATTCTCCTAGGGTTTTCCACCGGGTGAAATGTTCCACAGCAAGCTTTGTTTTGCTTTAGATTCCAGAAGTAAAAGCTGCGCGCCTCTCAGTGTAGCCATGCTGCGAAAGGACAGGAAGAACTCTAACAATGAGATCAGACAACAGGATGTCATGGTGGTGATGTCAGGGTTTGATGGAGCCTGGTCCCCGGTCAGGGGGCAGGAAAAGAAAGGCTGTGGCTGTTTTCGTCCTTTGGCTCTCTTGTAGCCTTGAGGACATGGTAGGAGAGGCCACTCCTAACAAGCAGATGATGGGGAACAGACACACTGCCCTGTTTCCATCTTTCCTTCATCTTCTTCCCTCCCCCATCCCCCCGTTTCCTGGTGGGCTCTGAGAACTACAATATTTGCATTGCTATAGCATCTGAAGACAGACCTTTTATATTTTAATGTTCCAGTTATAGAAATGTCAAATAGTTGCTGTGTTCAACAAAAGATGTGAAAGCGTTTTTTTACATTAAGAAACAAACAAAAACCAAAACCCCCCAAAACCAAAAAACTTGCGTTTTTGGAACTGGAGAGATGTCTCAGTGGTTTAGAGCACTTTCGTTTCTTACAGAGCACCCTGGTTCAATTCCCAACACAGGCATAATGGTTCACAACCATCCATAACTCCAGTTCCTGGGAATCCAACACCCTCTTCTGACCTCTGTAGGCACTAGGCATACATGTAATTTACATATACATGTAAGCAACACACACATACACTGTTAATCCTAAAGAGAAGAGAAGAAATACCACCAACTCAAATCACCATGGTCAAATTAATTAAAACGAACAATTTATTAAAGCAAGCTTTTTAATTCATGTACATGGGTTATCTCTCCCTAAGGCAGGGCTTCAGAAGGTCAGCACTGGATATGTGCAAGATAAGGATTTTTAATAGCTCAGGGATAGGGGGTTTTCAAATGGGGGACTTGGCAGGCAGGAGCAGCATAACAAGGTAGTCATAACAACTGTTTGAAACAAAGGTAGGGTTGCAAGATGGTCATATTAAAAATTTGAAACAACAACATGGTTGCTGTTTCCTAGAACAGGCAATACAGAACCATTTGTAGTTAAGGTTACAGGTAGGGCATAGCCTAGTCCTTGAGAAACGGAGATTTAATCATGAACAGAAATAAACCCAGTTTGTCTTTATTATAGGATGACTTTTATGCCTAAGATGGAGGCAGGCTGGTTCATCAACACATAAATAAATGTAAAAATTAACAAACAAACAATACTTGTGTTGGTCTGAGAACATTACTCAGTGGATAAAGCAATTGCCATATAACTATGAGGACCAAAGTTCAGGTTCCCAGGACCCACATAAATGCCAGAGTGTGGTAACCTAACCATAATTCTACTGCACATAAAAGGCAGAGACAATCTTGGGAACAAGCTGGCTAGCCAGATTAGCCATATCAGAGAGCTCTTGGCTCAATTGAGAGATTCTGCCTCAAAAAGTAAGATGGAGAAAGATTGAGAAAAAGTCCTGATGTCAACCTTGGGCCTTCACACTTATGGTTGCTCACATGCCTTTGTACACACATATACACCCACAAATGTGAACACACGCAAAGCACACACACACAGTTGAGTTACTTTTAAAGTACTTTTTGAAATAATTTTCCATACATTTAAAACATTTCTAGGCTGGGAAGATACCTCAGCTAGCCAAGAGTCTGTGCATGTGCAAAGCTCTAGGTTCAATCCTGAAAAACAAAGAAACAAACAAAAACTTTCTAGAGAAATTTTACTTCACTATGAAGCTAGTTACCCTTTGATCTATTCTTGATTGAAGGCCTGGGATCCTCATAAGTTCCGTGTTCTTTTCTCTTTGAGACAGGATCTTGTGTTTCAGGCTGGCCTCTAAGTTGTTACAAAGCTAAGGCTGGAATCCCACCATATGGGTCACTATCTGAGGCGCTGGGACTTGAATTCACGGCTTCATGCATGCAAATACTCTACCACCCAGCACCACTTTCCATAGTCTTTCTTACAAGGAACTTTGTACTTGTTTGTGCTTTTGTCTTCTCTGCCTGGGCAGTTGCCAAGGGAGCCTACCAGAATGACACTGTTGAGGATGGGACCATCCTTCATATAGAATCCTCTTCATCCCTGTCATTTAAAATGTCCTCAAAGGCCCTTGCTTTCCCCTTTGTTTATGTCTACAGATGTGTGTAACTACAATGGATGCAAGGTTCGCTTTGTCTCGGGTGTGTGGTATCAAGGGCCCTGCATCATTAATATGGCCTGGCAAATTGTTAGCCAGCTCACCAAGCTCCATTTCTGTTGGCTAGACGTGGGTTCTCACAACCGGCCTGATTCTAAACCAACTATCAATTACCTCTAGGTGTCTGTTATCTGCTGACCTGGTTTTCCAGGGGACATGTTTTTTTTCTAACTTCTCATGTTGTTGAGGTGTTTAGTTGCCTCTATTTCTGACCTCATTTGTGGGAGAAGTAGAACAACGTAAAACCCTGCAGCTGAAAGGTTTTATAGTGATGGATACAGTCGTGGATCTAGTGAAGATAGTCAGCAAGATATCACCCATACGGCCATGTGCCGTTCATCTCTATGGAAGAATTTTGTAGATACAGAGAATCCAGTTGGAATCTTAATCAGCTTTTATAAACTCCTTTAGTAACTGACGTCAGCTATGGTACCGTTGCTTCCTTCCGAGGCCTAACGGGTTTTCCAGTAGCCTTCTCAGCTTTAATGTTTGTGCTGCACAGTGCAGAATTAAACAAGCCGCTCCTGGAAAAGCATCCCATTCCCAGGTGTGCACCGTTGGCTTAGAATCCTACACTTGTTGCTCCCTCTCTCACCCTCAATTCCCTTTACTGCTGTTGTCTTACTTTGTGTGGAAAACTCTCCTCAGTTTCAGGGGTCCAGGCCTCCTCTAAAACTTCTTTCTGATACACATGGCTCTTTCTTTAACCCCCGGCTGACATGGCTGTCAGCCTATACAGCTCCATCCCCTTTTCTAGAACATTCTTCCTCCAATTTGTGCCTCCAAATTTCCGTGTATTGTTCCGCCAAGCTCAGCATCCCGCAGCTGAAGGGTGGCCCCATCTCTGTCAGTCTGTGATTTAGAATTGTGCCCCTGCCTCTTGTGCCAGTCCCACGACCACTATCAACCTGCAAGATGTGCCTGACTATGACACTCAACTCGCTGTCTTGGCGCCAGGCTGTCTTTTTAAACCAGTGCCTGCCGTCTTGTGCTTATTTAACCTAAAAAGCCAATGGAAATCTAGAGGGAAGAAAGAAAGGGGAGAAGAAGAAAAGGAATAAAGGAAGTAAGGAGGGAAGAATGGAGAGAGGGAGGGAAGATGGAAGAAAGGAAGAAAGGAAGGAAGGAAGGAAGGAAAGAAGGAAGGAAGGAAGGAAGAAAGAAAGGAAGAAAGGAAGGAAGGAAGGAAGGAAGAAAGGAAGGAAGGAATAGAGGGAAGGAGAGAAGAACTTTTTTTTTGAAGTCCCAGTCCTTAATCTGCCATCTATAAGTCCCTGTAAACTGGCCCAACACTTAACTCCAGGCTTCTCCTTCACAATCCTTTTCAACCAGCTTATACCGCTGTTCTTCCTCTGTGAGATTTTTCTGCATCTGGTAACTGTAGCAATAGCTGCAATTTCCCAGTTTCTCAATCCCATACACTGCACTGTATCTACCTAAAAACGGTGTCAGGTAGAAACTATCATCCTATTTTCATAGGTGAAAGAAAATTGTTACATGAATTTCCTAAATCACATGATAAGAAAATAGAAGACCTGGATGTGAACCCCATCCACCTCTGAAGTCCACGCCCCTCCATTTGAAGGGTCTTCTCATCACTCATTAAATATTTGCATCTCCCAAAACTATCTCAACTGCAGCTTCTGCCACACAACTATTTTTCTTCCTTTTGATTGTACGGAACCTCTCCGCTTTTTCATCTTCACAACACTATGGATATGTCGGTTTCTTTTTCTGTTCTTGCAGCCCTACTAGAGCTTATACACGAGGGCTTCCTTGTTGTCTGTCATATATCCCCTACTGCTATCTATGCAGTTATTTTTCTGTTGCTGAAAAATAAAACACCATGGGCAAGGCAATTTATAAAAGGAGGAATGTATTTGGGCTATGGTTCCAGAGGGGAAAAAGTCCATCATGGCTGGGGGGCAAAGCAGCGAGTGGCAGGTAAAAGGACCAGCATAAGATATCCCGGCACCAAGTTTTTAGAACAAAGGAGATTTATTTGTCCCAGATGGACAAAGGGCAAGGAATCAGAGACAAAAACAGGAGATAGAGGATGGAGAAGGGGAAAGGAAGAAGATGGGGGGAGGGGTATTTGCCCCAGAGGAACAAAGGACTGCCTTTGGATAGAAAGGAGACAGACATGGCCCATAGGCAAATGACAGTTTAAAAGGGAAAGGGAAAAACCTTATGTTAAAATGAGTTGATTAATTTTGACTGGCTATGATAATTAGGGTAACCAAAAGGGGACTATAGATTGCTGAACTTCAATACTTTGATACTGAACCTCAGGAGGAGGAAGTAGCCAAATAAAGGAGTGGACTTTGGTGGTTAGTTTAGGAATGTAATCTAATGGTTCAACAAGGTAGAGGGACTAGGGGAAAAGGGGGAAAGGCAAAGCCTGCTGGTGACATGTTTGCCATCCTCAGGCATGCTAGAGTCCTTAAACAGGCATGGTGGTAGATGCAGGAAGCCGGGAGCTCACATCTTTAATCTCAAGCATGAATCGAAGAGAGCAAACAGGAATTAGGGCAAGGTTATAATCTCTCAAAGCCTGCCCAAAGTGACATACTTCCTTCAGCAAGGCTGCACAACTCCTAAAACTCCCAAAGAGTGCCACCAACTGTGGACCCAATGTGCAAACAGATTAGCCTATGGGGGACATTTCTCATTCAAGCCACCATAATTCATCTATCATCAGCCATCATTCAACTATCTATCTATCTATCTATCTATCTATCTATCTATCTATCTATCTATCATCTATCTATCTATCTATCTATCTATCTCTATATCTATCTATCATCTATTTATCTATCATCGATCTATCTATCATCTATCTATCTATCTATCTATCTATCTATCTATCTATCTATCTATCTCTACCCTGGCTCCTTCCATGATCCTTGTATAGCGCAATCTAACAGAATGTTTTTCTAGACTATCTTCCTCAGAACCCTTCAGCCACCATTGCATCTACACCTCGTTTTTATGGTTGTCATTTGAGTGAAAGCAAAACCAAACCAAACAAAAAAGCAAAATGCCTGTGCTCTCTCGTTGAGACATCAGCTGTTGTTGTGCGGCTAAAATAATGAACTGCTATTTATTTCTATCTAATCAAAGGATCCCTGTCATCGGCTGCTTTTTTTAAGCCCCACTTCTTGTGGAATGTGATGTGAAGACAGCTTGTTTCTCACTCAGTGACACGGGGGAAAACCAGGCATGAGGAATGAGAGGCAGGGTGACAGTAAGCAGCAGACTCCAGATTTAAACCTAGGTGCTTGTGGAGTGAATGCCATCATTCTTTACAGAGCATCGCACTGGGCTGCGAGCCAATCGCTAGCCCGCTCATTACCTAAAATACAGTCGCACTGTCCCGACGGTATATTCTGGCCACTGGGATTAGAATTTTTGTTTTCCCACAGCAATGTAGCTATTTATTGTGATTTATTGTAATTTAAGATGAAGATTCTTTGTTCTATTTGCTTTTGGCATAGACACACGTCTAGTCATTTGTCGGAGGGAACTCTCTTAATGGTGTCCTCTCCCTGTTAAGATTTAACACCAACAGTTGACGCTATTGTCATTGTTTCCTATTCATGTCAAGGGCAGCTCCAAGCTTGGGGGTTACAGTACTAAGCTTCAAGAGCCGCTGTCATCGCTCTCCTTCCTGTATCTATTTGTAGAAAACTGATATGTAACTCAAATGATGAAGAATAATATTTAACTGCCTTAATCTGCCTATGAACTGCATCTTCTTCCCTCCCTCCTCCTCTTCTTCTTCTTCTTCTTCTTCTTCTTCTTCTTCTTCTTCTTCTTCTTCTTCTTCTTCTTCTTCTTCTTCTTCTTCNCTTCTCCTTCTCCTTCTCCTTCTCCTTCTCCTTCTCCTTCTCCTTCTCCTTCTCCTTCTCCTTCTCCTTCTCCTTCTTCTTCTTCTTCTTCTTTTTTTCTTATACAGCCCAGGCTTGCTTTGAGTTTAAATTATCCTACCTCAGCCTCCTGAGTGCTTGGATTACAAATCTGCACCATCACACCTGGCTGCATTTTCTAATCACACACAATCTGACATGCAATATACTAATAAGGCATATGGAAGGGACGAAAGCAAATATAATCTTTTTCTCCTAAGAAATCACTTAAATGATCTCAAGGAGATTTTCATTGCTCTTAGAATAGCACGCAAAGCAGAAGACACACATTGCTCTTCCAGAGAGGGTCTTTTCATTTTCTCCCCTCGCTTCTATTTCACACATGCTAGGGGTCTTCCCAAAAACACATGCCTTTTCTCTCTCCTGGAACTCCGAATACCATCTTCCATTTCTTACCTTACCTACCTAATACCCATCAGTCCTTTAGGGCGAGCGGATCCTATACATCCATCTAGGCTTCTTTACGTCCTCCAGTGTCAAGACCCCTTTTTATGTCAAACCAGCACATTTTCTGTCCTACTGTTCTGAAATTGCCCTTTAGCTTTCTTGTCTCCCCAGCTGGCTTAGAAACTCCCTAAAGACACAAATTGTAGCTTATCCACTGTTGATTGGAACATAGTAGGTGTCTGATCCATTTTTTTTGTGGGATGAATGAAAAAATGCATAAAAGATTTAACTCTTCTTAGATGGGACGGTCATTTCTAGACAGTCAGCTTTGTGTCTTTTAGGACTGAGTATGGCTTTCTGTGACCCCATTATTCCTGAGAGATTTGTAAGCCTAAATAATAGAAAATTGGTGACACACAAATTGTTAAAACATTTGAGCAACTGCCAGGCTTCTTTTTTTTTTCCCTCATGCATTCTTTGCATTTGAATATTTTACTTGCATGGAAATTTTTCTTCTGGGAAATAATATGGGCATCCCTGGTGAGCACACCATCAAAAGAGATGGATCAGCCTAAATTAATCGAAGAAACTAAATATAACTGAGTGGTGGAGCAATAATGCTGCCTGTTATTAAGAGGAAAAGCACACACTATGTTATTTTTTTCTGTAATCAATTGCAAATTTACATTTGATAACTCTGGTTGTTGTTTAATCAGAAATGATTATCTTCCTTGATTAGGAGTGGGTTTTTTTTTTTTGAGGAAAAGGAATTGCTAATTAGTTTGCTATCACTCTGTTGAAGGTGTTTGCAATTAAATTGAGGAGGTAAAGAAAGCTGCAAATGATCCAAACGCTGAATGCAGTCACCAAACACACTCGAGGTGTTCTTTTTTCAAACTCTCTAAAGATTTCTTTAGAACTTTCCAGGGGCTGGGGAGACGGCTTAGGTACTGAAGCGCTTGCTGTGAAAACCTAAGGACCTGAATTTGGACCCCCAAGACCTCAGAAAAAAAACAGGCATGGTGGTGCACATCTCTGATCCCAGTGTTTGGGAGACAGAGAAAAAGTGATGTTTGGAGTTAATTGATCAAAAATTCTAGCCAATCAGTGAGCTCCGGGTTTGTGGGAAGACCTCGTCTCAAAATGTCAGATGAAGAGTGCCAGAAGACACCAACACTGACCTCTGACTTCTGCACACACGTGAGCATGTACATACACATAAATCACGCACACACAATATTTAAATATAAGATGGGAGAAAGCAGAGACGGACCAGCCGTTAAGAGCACACACTGTTCTTACATAGGATCCGAGTTTAGATCCCAGCACTGACATTGGGTCAGTTACAATTGCCTGTAACTCCAACTTCAGGGGACCCAACACCCTCTTTGGGACTCCAAGGGCACCTGCCACTCACATGCACATACCCCCTGGCACATACATATAATTTTTAAAATTAAGAATAAAATTCATTATAAAAAATCTGTGAAATCTTGGTTCTAAAGGGACTAGTTTTTCAACATTTTATTATGAATATATTTTTGAAAAGCAAACTGCTATTGTGCATATCAATACAATGAGATGAAGTCATGATATGAAGCCATTTTAAAGTTGTTTATTCTCTACCTTAACAAGGTGCCAACTCTGTATAATAGGTACTTCTGATTAGATCTCTTCAGATTCGTGCATTAGTTTCCCCAAGCTCTGAGGACTTTTAGTTCTTTTATTCTAGAGACAATGAGTAGTGAGGGACAATCAATACCAACATTTGAAGATGTTTCTTTCTTGGGAAAGATCAAATTTTGTTAAGATTAAAATTTCTGTCTTGACTACTTGTCAGTGCACAGTTCAGTGGGGTCAACCGTATGCACATTGTGACGGCACCATCTCTAGAACCTTTTTGATTTGCAAAAACTAGAACGCAACATCCACTGAGCAACGCGCTACTGCCGTGGCCACCCTCAGCACCCGGCAACCACCTCTCTACTTCTGAGTTCTTCTTCTTTACGTTCTACGTGTAAATGGAACCACGTGGTGCGCATCTTTTCGTGACTGGGTTCCCTTCGTAGGATGTCTTCACTTTCCATCCGTGTTGTAGCATTTAACAGAACGCTTTCCCAGTGTGTGGCTAACCGTTTTCGTATTCCGAGGCTGAATAAGATTCTGCTATTATCACATGCCACATCTTCATTGTGCATTCGGCTGCCATTGGACAATCAGTTTGCTTCCATCTCTTGACTGCTATGAAAAATGCTGCCATAAACCTGAGTGTGCCAACATCTCTTGATTCTGCTTTCAACCTCAATCAAATATGTGATTGTAAGAGCATATGGCAACCCTCCTTTTAATTTGTTGAAAAATGGCGCTGTTTGCATAACGGCTACATCATTTTGCACCCCCACCAGTAGTATACCAAGTTTCCAGTTTCTCCACACACTCACCAACACCACGTTTTCTCTTGTCATTTTCTTGTAATGGTGGCTCTTCTCTACGTTCAAGGTGACGGTTCATTGTGGCTGTGATTGACATGCCCTTAACTAGCAGAGATAGATGTTGAGCACTTGTTCCTATGCCCGTGGCTACACACATACGTATATGCATAACTTCTTTGGGAAAATGTCTAGTAAAGTCCTCTGCCCATTCTTAGTTGGGTTATTTTGTCTTTTGTTGTTGGGTTGTACCAGTTCTTTGTACAGTCTGGATTAACCTCTTCAAATACATGGTTTGCAAAGATGTTTCTCACACTCTGTAGGCTGCCTGTGCCACTGATAATTCCCATGCACGTACTTTACTCAAGCTTCCAAATTTGTCATGGCCAATCCATATATCATTTTTGCATCATTGCCTGCGCCTTTGAGGTCATGTAAAAAATATTACTGGGAAATCCAGTGTCATGAAGCTTTGTCCCTATGTGTCCTCTGCACCTTTGTAGCTTTAAGTCATACAACTCAGATCCTAAGTTCACTTTGAGTTACTTTTTTTTGTATAAGGTCTATGAGTTCGATTTTACCTTTTCTTTTTTCGAGACAGGGTTTAGCTTTGGAGCCTATCCTGGAACTAGCTCTTGTAGACCAGGCTGGCCTCAAACTCATAGAGATCCATCCGCCTCTGCCTCCCGCTGGGATTAAAGGCATGTGCCACCACTGCTCGGCTCCAATTTAACTTTTTTCAAGGGTATAAATTCCTCTAACACCATTGTTGAAAAGATTGCTATCTCATGGCATGGCATTGAGGTCCTTGTCAATACCATATGTAAAGTTTACTTCAGTCCATTGTTTAAATGCAAGTACAATGCAGTTTTGATTACTGTAGATTCATAACATGTTCTGCAATTGAAAGAGGGTTTTTGCTACAAAACAACGCTTTTAAGAATATTAATTTTTAATATTTTTTATTTTTAATATAGGTGACATTAAGGATTATATGATGTTCAAATACTGTGAAATAAGTACTTTTGCCTTCCTCATACCACATATATCACAGCCCACTGAATTGAATTCTGTCTCTACATTGTGTCTATGAAGAGTCACCAGACTAGTGAAGGTCTCTAGAGCATTTGAGAGAATGTAAAATATTTAAGCTATAAAAAGAACTTTTAAGGCAACCACAATAGCAGTCTTTGGTTATTCATTTGTTCAAAATACTCATTACAGTGTAATTATAGTATAATCTCAACAATAAAAGACAAAATACAGCCACTGCCATCACTGTGCTCCAAAGTTTCTGCCTTCCTCCTTAGACACATACTTTCCTTATCAGTTGCATCCCTCCTCACACTGTAGAAAGCACCAATACCCTTGGGGTAGGAAAGAAAGCTAATTCATCTTACCCCAGGTTGAATGCTTATGAATGAGTCTTGTTGACAAAGGAAAAAAACACTGTAATTGTTCTGAAGATTCAACACACTCCATATAAAATACCTCGTGGGCTTTGATAGTTAAAGGACAAGTAATATAGACTAAGCAAAGTATTTGCGAAACTCTTAGTAAATGATTTGTAGTCCGCATATATATATGTATGTGTGTGTGTGTGTATGATATTGTTTTTTACAACTCAATAGTAATGAGACAGACAGCCCATCAAAACAAATGTCCAAATCAGAGAACATTACAGAAGAAGTGACAGAAAGAATGTAAGAGGCAAACAGAGGGCCTGAAACGCTGTCTCATGGGTGTGCACAGCCAGGGCAACTCTTTAACTCACAGTGACTGTGTTTCTCTGCAGAGGGTCTGCACAAAAGGAGCCCCAGAACAGTCAGTCATAGATGGAGAATTCATTAGCGAAATGCAAATTACAACTACAAGGAGATACTGTTTCACATCAACTAGAATGTCTGTAGTAAAACATACAGGTAATAAATAATGTTGGAAAGGACAGAAATCTACATTTATTATTGATGGGCTATGCAATGGTGAAGCCATTTTGGAAAATAATTTGGCAACTTCCTAGAAAAACAACGTAAGTTTATTACGTTACCCAGAATTCAACTCTTAGACATCTAATCCAAGAGAAACGAAAGTATATCTAGACTCAGATTTGAACATGATTGCTCTTAGTATCATTATTCACAATAGGCCCAAACTGGAAATATTCTAAGTGGTCACCAAATTGGTGAACCGACATACAGAATGTAGTACAGACATACAATAGAATGCTAGTTAGAAATGAAGAAGGACAAACTACAGATACACCCTTCCGGGCCTCAAAATCTTTATCTGTAAGTTTTGGCAGTCTTAAGAGAAAAGTTAATATATTATGTAGCTCCATTTACATGAACTACTCCGAAAAGGCAAAAGTAGAGGTAGAAAGTGATTGAGAGTGAGGAGAAATTAAGTTTGGATTTGCTGGAGGGACCTTACTGGTGTGATAAAAGCATCCTAAAACTGATTTATGGTGATGATTTATACAGTTTGATAAATTAACTGTAAGAATCAATGAGCCGAATATTTAGAAATTTAATGTGATACACAAAATATGCCTCAATAATGTTATTGAAATATATATATGAACAAAAAATTTCCACTCTCTTTTTTCCAAAATATCAACTACTTGACTTGAAAGTTTATATGGCAATGTTAAGGACAACGGTAAGGAGGTGGAGAGACAGCTCAGTGCTCTCCTCCAGGGCACTGGAGTTCAGTTCTTAGCGCTCACTCATGTGGCTCACGAATGCCTATAACTCCAGGTCCAGAAGACATCCTCTTCTGCACCCCATGGGCAGCCACACACACGTGTATACATGCATACATACTCACAGCCACATAAATAAAATAATGTATATATATA